>NC_079429.1:14809907-14913490 GCF_026213295.1 Gadus chalcogrammus
CCTCATGTGTCAGGCTCATTAGTACTCCCCCTGGTTTGTATGCATTTGGTGTGTGTGTGTGTCTCCGTTTGTGTGAGTGCGTGTGTGTGTGTGTGTGTTTGTGTGTGGATGTGTATGTTTGCATGGGGTGAGGAGGGGGTTTTCAGAAAGACGTGAAAATAAACAGATGCGGCATAGAATGCAGTGTGGGGTTCTATTAGTGTGTGTGCGTGTGTATGTGTGTGTGTGTGTGTGTGTGTGTGCGTATGTGTGTGTGTGCGTGTGTGTGTATGTGTGTGTGTGCGCGTGTGTGTGTGTGCGTATGTGTGTGTGATTATCTTTACGCTAAAATAAGCCGAAAAGCAGAATGATATGGATCCCAGAAAAATATAGAATAAAGATAAAGAAGATAAACCCTGAAGGAAGGGCGGCGGGGCTGGAGGGGGGGGGGGGGGGGGGGGGCTCTCAGCGCTACACCTGTCCCACCGCGCCGCCCTGAGCCCCCCCGTCCTGTGCTAACCTTCGCGGGCGTCAGGCTCGGCCGTCGGTCCGTCCTGCGGTCAGGGGGACGTGAGCGATGGGCCCATCACAATGCCGCCATTAGCCAGCCCCCTGAGTGGTAAATAAACGATCGCGCCGGTACACTGCAGGTGTTGTCATGGCAACCTGCTCCCGGCGCCAGCCCCGCCCACGCGCTCCTTCTCTCGCCCTCGCTCGCTCACTCGCTCCCTCTCCCGGAGTCAACGGGAGGTCAACGTGTCAGTGCACGGCAGCGGCCACAACGCGGCGCTGTTCTCACCCCCACGCGGCTTTTAGTCTGGGCTCAGTCCCATTCAGGCTGCATGTGCACCCACACACACACACACACACACTGTACGTGCGTGCACGCGCACAAACATGCTGCACATGCGCGCACACACGCTGCACAAGCACGCACACACTCTGCACATGCACGCACACACGCAAACAGTGACACACACACATACACACACAGTGCCTGTACAAAGACACATTGCCTATACACAACCACACACAATGCACGCACGTGCACACACACATACATACTGCATAGTCTCACACACAGACACACACTGCACGTACATATACACACGCACACTCCTTGCACAAACACACACTGCCCATGCATGCACACACACTGCACATGCGCGCTAACACACACACACACACACACACACACACACACTTGTTCCCGGGTAACACGGTCCGAGTCCGAGCCCAGTGGAAGCAACTCCCAGGAGCTCTGCTCCGGCCAGCGAACACACACCTCAGAGGGATATTCCCATCTTTCAGTTTTATTCTCTCTTTTACCATTCCTACCCGGCTTGATTATGGTGTACGAGTTCAGTGCAAAGTTTCAAATGAACACTTAACAACCTGTGTGTGCACTCACGCCGCCGCCACCAAAATACAAAAACCGTGCCAAGCGCAATCGTCCTCGCCGTTAAAACGATGTAGAACCGCACGCCGGCGCCACAAATCAATCCCAAAGACAAGCGACTCCAACAGAAGGGCGAGGACACTGGGAGACTCAGCAGCGGAGTGTTTTTTTTTTCTTTCTGGGGGTGCTTTTTTTTTTGTTGTGTTGTGTGTCATTTGGGTAATTGAGTCTGCGCGCCTCCCTGAATGTCCCTATTACAGCAGGTGTACTCTGGATGAACCCCGTCTCAGGATGGACTCCTGCACGCCTGACAGCCTTCCACCGCCATTGGCGCCCACTCCGCAGCCGGGGAAGCGCGTATTAAAATGGCGGCGCTGATAATCCAGAAAGGGCCGCTACTCGGAAGAGAATATGACGCCGAGCGCACAGATGGGCCGTGCAGATAAATAAAACTCTGCTGTCACTGTGGTCGGCGGAATCGCTGCTGTGAAGCCCCCAAGGGAGAGACAGACAGCCCCCTTCCCTCCCCCCCTCTATCTCCTCGTTACACCATCTATCCTTCTGTCCCCCTGCCCCCCAACCCAGTCTCTCTCTCCCCCCCGCTCCCTCTCCACCTATTCACTTCCTGTACTCTTTCTCTAGGGAGGGAGAGGAAGAGGCAGAAGTATGGGAAGAGGATGCAGAAATAGAAGTAGGGGAAGAGGAAGAGGGACCGAGAGTGGGAGCCGGTGGTCCGAGTCAGGGCCGTGGCCCGGTCTCCCCGCGGTACAGAGGAGGCCGTGGTGTAAATACCGAGCACCTCGCTCCCCTTAAGCTCCAGCGAGACCCCACTTCCCCTCCCTAGGCCGTCCTCGAGGCCGAACGGCTCGTTGCATCCGGTTGAATTTTTATTATTATTTTTGCAACCCAAGTTTAAGGTCGGGGGTCCCACTTAGCAAGGGCTGACCGAGGAAGAGTGCGGACATGAGCTCATGACCAGGACGAAGACGATGACGATGGGGATAATGTGCGGTTGGAGATCTACAGGGGGGCCACCGACAGATGATGATCCGCTCATCGTGGCTCTGAAGCTTACGTGCTCTGCGAGCCCCCCCCCCCCCCCCCTGCATCACCCCCCACCCCCGCACCCCCCACCTCCGCCCGGTCCTCTAAGCGATCCATTCATCCACGGGTTGTCCAGCCAGCCCTCATTAGCAGCTGGCCGGCCTGTCATTACTCTGGCTGCAGAGCCGTGTCGTAGGGCTGGGTGATAGGCCCGCGCCGCGCCGACAACACGCCATCTATCACCGCCGCACCGTGTTTGTGTTAGCGTCCACCGCTGTCCAAGAGTGGGCTGTGTGTGTGTGTGTGTGTGTGTGTGTGCGTGCGTGCGTGCCATGTGTATGCTCCCGCTCAGCCAGAATGGAAAGCCTTTCACAAGTGCCTTACATCAACGCCGGGTTGTGTATGAGCGTGTTTGCGTGTCGGTGTGGGAACCGACTCTTTTGCATTTGGTTTCATTCAAATGTGTATACAAAATGTGTGGGGAATGTGTGTCTGTGTGTGTGTGTCTTTGTGTGAGTGTGTGTGTGTGTGTGTGTGTGTGTGTGTGTGTGTGTGTGTGTGTGTGTGGCCACAGAGGAAGACACACACACACACACCCTGCCTTCAAGAATATACACAAACATACATTATATATACGTATGCATACACATACACAGATATCCAGCTGGAGCTCTTTAGAATGCACATGAGCTGCCTACCAGGGCTCTGTAATGTGTCCCTTATTGCACCACTTCCTACTGGGAGATTAGAAAGCCCAACACCATCCCTCATAGATTGATACTGCCACGGCTATAGGGTAAATGTGTGTGTGTGTGCGTATTTGTGTGTGTGTGTGAGCTTGTGTGTGTGAGTGTGTGTGTGTGAGCTTGTGTGTGTGTGTGTGTGTGTGTGTGTGCATGCCCGTGTGTGCGTGCGTTTGTGCGTGTGGGTGTGTGTGCATGCCCGTGTGTGCGTGCGTTTGTGCGTGCCCGTGTGTGTGTGCGTTTGTGCGTGCCCGTGTGTGCGTGTGGGTGTGTGTGCGTGCCCTTGTGTGCGTGCCCGTGTGTGCGTGTGGGTGTGTGTGCGTCTGCCCCTGAGTGCCTCAGCACTCTCCCCCCCGGCGGCGCTCTAGTGCCTGCGTGAGTACGCGCGGGTCCAGAGGACACGTTGGCTCTAATGGCCTCCGAGAGGCGGGGGGGCGGGGGGGCCCCGGCGCCGCTGCTGCCCCGCTCTGAGGCGGCGGAGCAGCAGGCGCTGGGAGGGGAGCAGGTGCCCCCACCTGGACCCCACCCAGCCTGGGCCTCCGTCCAAGTATTGATCCACTGGTTTAAAAAGGGGCGAGAAGGCGGTGATCAAATAATAGTCAAGGTGGGGTGATGCTGCTGAGGCAAACCGATGCACCGCGTTGAGAGGAACCACCGGGTGGAGTTGAACCCCCGGGTGGAGTTGAACCACCGGGTGGAGTTGACCCACCGGGTTGAGATGACCCCCCGGGTTAAGATGACCCCCCGGGTTAAGATGACCCCCCGGGTTAAGATGACCCACCGGGTTAGGATGAACCACCGGGTTAAGATGACCCCCCGGGTTAAGATGACCCACCGGGTTAGGATGAACCACCGGGTTAGGATGACCCCCCGGGTTAGGATGACCCCCCGGGTTAGGATGAACCACCGGGTTAGGATGACCCCCCGGGTTAGGATGAACCACCGGGTTAGGATGAACCCCCGGGTTAGGATGACCCCCCGGGTTAGGATGACCCCCCGGGTTAGGATGAACCACCGGGTTAGGATGACCCCCCGGGTTGAGATGACTCCCCGGGTTGAGATGAACCACCGGGTTAGGATGACCCCCCGAGTTGGCGGAAACCGGGTTGAGATGAACCGGGTGGAAATGAACCGGGAGCCCAGATTGGGTATTTGCATTTCCAGCCGTTTTTATTTTATTTCTAAAAGGTCTTAATCTGGTCGCGCCAGGGAGTGTGAAACCTACATACTGTTATGCAGTTATAATAATTATACTAATAAAACGGCTATAATAGTACCTTATATCTCCTAAAGTGATTCTTAGTACCTAAATTGTGAGGCCTTTTATGCCCATGTGTCCTCAATAACTGCACCATAAATATGTCGTTTTATAAGGATGTGCTTCATCAATCAATCATTACTTTGTTTGTAAACGTTTGAATCACAAACAGTTTTCATTAAAAAAGCGATTATTTATATAATAACCATAGAGCATTTTTCTAACTAATGTTTATGTTTATAGTTCTAGATGGTCGTAATATAATCTTACTCCAATGGGTTTTTGTTGTGAGTTTGGACACTGATCTTTACAGGGAATAAATTATTTCTCAGATACTTTTTCAACCCGTTTCAGCTCCTGAGCTTTAGCGCCTCTGTGACTTTAATTTACCAAGAGGAACACATTTAACATCAAAGACCCTTCGCCATTCATTCAGTCATCTTCTTGCTCCAGAGATCCACGACACAGGAATAATTAACATTATTATTTTTAAAGACAGAAAACGATATGTTTATCAACAGTTTATAACTGGTATGGTTTTTATTATGCATTCCTTTTTCCATGTAAGTGTCCTCGTTCTTCCTGATATTCACTCAAAAGTGTGTGTGGGCGCGCTCGCGCGCGTGTGTGCGTTCCCTCCACTCCAGGTGTACAACATCCATGGCTGGTGGGTAGGCGAGCTGAAGGGGGCAGTGGGGATCGTTCCCAAAGACTTCCTAGACCAGGCCTACATCCTCTGAGTGCCAACAGGTACGACACTCTTATCATCAGCATTAAAGGCCATTAGCGGGGGCCCTAATACGCACAAACCGGCCCCCTGGTACTCATCCACGCCACCATCGAAGTTTCTCCAAGTCGTTGACCCCGCCGTTTTACGGCGTGCGACCGGCGGAGAACGGCGAGGCGTGGAGACGGGCGCTCGGCGGCGCCGTAATCGACAGTGATCGAGAATAAATATTGTGCGCGCTTCGAACAACAGTCGTGTTATTTAAGAAAATGATTCCCTGATCCGGTCCGATGGCCGCGGCTGTAAATGAACGCTGAATTATTAATGCTCATTTCCCCACCGACCCCTCTGAATGACTGCGTTCTTGTTTTCGTCCTCAGAACCGCCGCACATCCGTCTGGGAATTCCAGGAAGGGGCCGTGCGGGAAATCCATCAGCAATATATTGTTATTATTTTTTCCACTATGATTTAATTTAACTTTTCCTGTACGTTTTCTTTTATTACTTTGGTCCGTTATGCGTGTTGTGGAAATGGTATAAATGTCGTGGACATGAAAAACAAAATACAGAAATGTGTTCAACTTAATTGTAAATTTATTTCCTCTATTCAGTAAAGTCCAAAACATTTTCTCAAATGTAAACTGAAGACATACTATGAATAACAGTAGGCCTACCCTAAATTTGTTAACATTTTCAACACAACCAGTCTCATAAAAAGCAATCACATATTTTAGTTGAACATAACCTGTGGTAACTGAACTTTCATTTAAAACCACTAGGTGGAAGTAAAGCATACACAATTCACCGTGCAGAACCACCGAGCTCACGGTTCCCATGGGAACATTTCTCCGAGCGCACATTGATAAAACACCATAGGCGACAATAAAAGGTAGGCTATACAGTAGAGCTAGTAGGGGCCCAACACTGTCTGATGTGTTGAAGATAAAGCACCCACTAAAACAATCAAACTATAACTTTGGACCTGAAAGCTTACTTCGTTTAAAAAAAGTGGCGTCCGTTAAACATCGTGTTAGACTAGGGTCTGGTGTAGTGAGCAGAAGGACTGAAATGCAAAGGAGGTCCAAATGTACAACTAGAGGCCGTCCTGCCAGAAAATCTGAGTTGCCAGATTCGGCCAGATTTCCCGCCCAATCTGGCAACACTGGCTGCATCGCCGGCTACACTGGACAGTGTCAGCTGGCTTGGATACAATTTAGATGGTCCTTGCTTTCATTTAGTCCTCTGCATGAAATATCAGCAGTGATTTAAACTTCTTATGACGACACGTTTCACATCCAGGTTTAAAGCGCTGGTCTGAGTGATCAACTTGACCAAGGCAGTGAATCTGGAAAACCACCCTCGCTTCTTGTAGTCTTTTATAATTATAATGCTATTGGTACATTTTTTGAGGTAACAGGTGGATATCTGATCTGTCCCTGCGCGGTGGTCCAACGCACCTGCCAGTGAATATATGAGTCAGTGTGTCACCTGAGGTCTACTCGTGGTCCTTCTCCGTATATGCATTGGTAAGTAATATAATGTAAAATATTATCTCATAACGCCTAACGGTCATTAGCGAGCCGATATCGGTTTGATGAACTGCTGTGTGCGCGCCCCCCTACGAACTGAAATCACCTACTTCCATATTCAAAAAGCAAGTAGGACCCATTTTTAGCGCACCTAAGGCAACATTTGTTTCAACTGTCACGGGTCGTTTTGTTTTTCACTTAAAAAATATATATGTCTAATCTTTTAATTACAACGATTTTAAATGAATCCCTTTTCCTTGTGCAAATCTAAATCGGAAACCTGAAACCCCTTGTAAACATGAGCGCCCTCTGCTGACGGAACAAAGCTCTCATTTTACAGGCGTGATTCAAGAAGACTTAAACTCACCAAACATTTTGAAGAGGACAGAGACACATAACGAGGGATCATCTATACTCCTAGAAACATACGGTGGACCTAAACGACTGCTATGCACGATGACTCCATCCTCAACACTCTAGCAGGCTCCATCGGACTATACTTTAGATAAATTGAATTACAAACTCAATTACTCAATCGCTGAATAATGATTTTACTTAACGACTTGCTAGAATATATCTCCTCGTGTGCGTCCGTGTGTGTGTATGCGTGCGCGTTGTTATGGAAGGACACATTTGCCTTTAAAAAAAGAAAAGAAATAAAAGGGTGGTCCCCATTGGCTGTCTGGGGCTCAGCAGGTGTGCGGCGGTCCCTAATCAGTGCCCGCCACGTCGTCCCTGAGCGGGGCTGTTAGGCTAATGGCCGGCTCTGGATGGCGTTCCAGTTGTTAAAGCTAATGGCCCGGCCCATCCCTGGCTCGTGATCCAGAGACGGCGGGGACGCTGTAACCTACCCCTGATCCTCCACCATCTGCTGGCTCAGGCGCACCGGGCTGGGCCCTGGGTCCGGCTTCACTCACACAGTGGCGTCGAGCTCTGGAGCCTCTCCCGCCCCGAGGGCCCCGGGGGTCGGGCAGAGGTCCAGGGCCTCGTCCGGCGCCGTTCGGGCGTCGCCCGCCTCGGACCGAATCAAATTGTCCGCAGAGCGCGTGGTCTTGTGTGACTCACAAACGCTCGAGTCCTCCGCTCCCGTAGAGGGCGCCACTTCTTCGGCGGACTCTTCCAAGTGGCCGTTCACGTTCCGGATGGCGTCCTCGGGGCCGACCGTTGGGTGGATCCCATCTAAAGACACCAGAGATCCTGAGTCCTCATCTTGAGCGTCGGCGTTAACGGACATCTCTAAATCCTCTTCCTGTGAGACTGGGCTCCGGTCCGGGGGAGCATGTCCCTCCTGGATCGCGCCATCGGCACGGCGTTCAGACTGGGACACGGGGTTCACACAGTGGAGCGTTGGGCCGCTGGTCTCCGTCTCCAGATCAACCGTACTGCTCTCTGCTCCTCCGCACGCCCCGTCCTGATGAGGGCCTTCTCCAGCGCGGTCGTCAGGGGGACCAAGAGGCTCCTCTGAAACGCTGCCTGCTTCCACACCGGGCTCCTCAGGACTCAAGAGGCGCTCGGGGTCGTGTTCCTGCTCAGCCCGGGAGGTTTGTTGGAGGACCTGCTGCTCAGAGTTCACCTTAGTTTCTTTCTTCTCCTCCTCCTCCTCATCATCTTCCTCCTGCTCTGAGACGACATGGTCCAGGAGCCCGCCGGCACCGCAGACCGCTTCAGTGTGGTCTCCAGAGTCATCGATCCCATTCACACGCTGCTGCTCCTCCTCCTCCTCTTCCTCCACCATCTCTCCCGAGTCACCAGTCCCATTCACATGCACCCCCTCCTTCTCCGCCTCCTCCTTCACCACCACCACCTCTCCCGAGTCACCATTCCCATGCTCCTGCTTCTCCACCTCCACCTCCTCCGGCTCCAACAACGCCACCTCCTCCACCACCTCCTCCTGCTGCTGCTGCTGCTGCTGCTCTGCCACAACCTCCTGCTTCATCTCCTCCTCCTGCTGATGCTCCACCTCCACCTGCTTGGCCACCACCTCCTGCTCCACCAGCCCCTCCTCCTGCTGCGCCACCACCCCTTCCTGCTGCTCCCCCTCCTGTGGCTCCACCTCCCCCTCCTGTGGCTCCACCTCTTCCTCCTGGCTGCCGGTACACACACCGTCTACAGGGACACTTGGAGCCCTGGCCACCACTTCTTCCGTCGGCCGCATTTCAGCCAGACACTCCTCCACCTCCTCCACCTCCTCCAGCTCCTCCAGCTCCTCCCTGAAGTCGGGCGCGGCGGCCTCTCCCATGGGCGAGTGCACCTCCACCGACGCTTGTATCCGTCCGGCGGGCGTGGCCTCGGGGGGACTCCCTAGGGAGGGCCCCTCGTCGAGGCTGCTCCCCACGTAGAAGGAGGCAGCGGCCGGGGGGTGCGGCTGGAGGACGGCCTCCAGGTGGTGGTCCTGCTGGAGGACCTGCAGCGACGACCTCTCCGAGTGGCAGACCATCCTCCGGGCGTCGGCCGCATCGGGGGTCTCCAGGATGGCCTGCAGGGGTTCCCCGTTGGGCTGCTGGGAGGGGAGATGCGGGGACGGGCTGCACGTGAAGTGACGAGAGAAAAGAGAGTTTAATTAGTCCGATCCGGGTGTTCACTGGTCAGGCACACTAGCCACTGGTTTACAGAATCTAAACGGGAGCAGATTCACTGTCAGTGAGAAGCTTTTAAATACAACTGCTTGGCCCCTCATCTGGAGAACAATAACTTATATTGTATAATTAGCAATTATTCGCTGAAAGCAAAGTGAATAGTGGGGAATAGGCTATTCCCCACTATTCACGGAGCCTGAGGTGAATAATTGTTTTAGTATATAGTACACATGAACACTCAAATGACAATGCACATTAATAAACATGTCCAGCAGTACACGTAAATGTGCCAGATTGTCGCCCAGGGGCTAATTTCCATCTGTAGTCCGGCTACTATATATATGCGGTTTATTTGTTTCTATTAGCGTGACGACCGTCACGCAATATCCCGAGTTTGAGAACTCAATCATGGGATATTGCCCAATAACCCGAGATAGCGAACCAATCAAATTCCGCCATCTAAGGAGGTTCACATGTAGCATATACTAATATTACATATTGCATATTGTCTATTGCTCATGTCATACAATTGACATCCCTGTCAACAAGCCTCCTGTCTGTGTGTCCCTACCCCTCTATATCCACAGCTACATCATTCAATACATCACTCATACTTTGAACACCCCCAGCTGGGACTAAAACACATCCGCACTGCGTTTCACCGCTCGTTCAGACCTTTCCATGGACTCGTAGGAGACCACGCTGGAACCCCGCTCCTTCTGCAGGTCCTCCTCCTGGGCCTGGGCGAAGCCCCGATTGGACGAGGCGTAGGTGAGGATGGCGTCCGTCACGGTGTAGGGGGTGTGGCCCTGGACGCAGTCCTCGATGTGGCGCACAGGCAGCTGGGTCTGCATGAAGAGGTGCAGCTGGCTGTCCGAGAGGCACACCGTCATGTGGAGCACCCTGCAGGGGCGGGAGGATGCAGTCATCAGGTCGGGTGGTTCTCCACGGGGCTGACTCACGGGTGTCATTACTCACTAAGTCACCACATTAATTTCCCAATATTGAAGGAAAAAAAACACGGAATCTGTGACAACTGGAGCTGAACGCAGTGAGATGGTAAGACATTTAAACATGAAATTATACATTAGTTAATTCATGAGCTTCTAAATATTACGTTTCGGCATGTGCTAGCAACTCAAAATGCACTCGCATTTGAGAATCACTGATTCAACACACGCTTGTGACTGATTGTGACATGCATGTCATTCATGAGCTTCGCCTGTTAGGCATCTTGCTCAAAGAGGCCTAGGCTGCGAGCGTTGGGGATCGAAACAGGAACCCTTCTGGAGCCAAACACATACTCAAGAAAGTATTTTCCCTCCCAAAGAAAGTGTAGACTAGATATCCTTCACTTCATGTCCTAGTGATTCTTGAGACATAACGATTACAAATGAATAATCCATTGGTTGTTTATCTGTGAATAAGAGGCAGACTGACTGGTCCAAGAAGCTCTGGAGGCCCGTCCTCCTCCTCTCCAGGAAGTCCTCATTGCTGAAGGAGAAGAAGGACTTGTTTGGCAGGCCTGGGACGGGCCTAGACAGGAACACAAACAAAACATAAGACCATTCATCCTTCCAATAGCCCCCCTCCCCCGCCTAGCCTAATGACCTCTTCTGCATCATATGACACGAGGTGGGAGTGTGGGGGTCAGACCGGATCTGCATTACTCTACTTCAGACAGGAAGTCAGGGAGACACGGACAGAAACAAAGATAACAATTGTGGAGTGAGTTCAGTTAATGATTTTGCTGTGAGACGTTGGATCTTATCTTTGCTGTGTTGCAAATTCTTTGGTACATGACAAACATCCTCCTCCACTGCTTTCTTGATTAGCCGAAATAAATATAAACACACACACATTTGTGTTTAAGTAACTTACACGAGACCAGAGTTCTTCTGCAGCTTCTTCTTGAGCCACACAAACTCGCTGTAGCGCCGTCGCACACATGAGGTCTTGGCGGTGAAGGACTTGCTGTTGGTCTGAAAGGAAAAAAATAAAACCGTTTCACAAAAGATAAACCACCAATGATGATCGTTACAATAAACACCTATAAGGAAAGAGTTCAATAGTTGGACGGATATTTCACAGAGTGATCAAAACTTAACGTTAAAAAAAGATATTGCCTTTTGATTACCGACTGTAAAACCTTGAGGCATGCAAGGCGAGCTCTGGCGCCAGCTGATACAGGGCATGCAGGAAAACATTGAGCAAGGCTATCAGTACTATTTTCCCACATAGAGACAAACCTACGGACACACAGACCCCAGGGGAATGTTTGCTGAACCTGTGTGTTTTACATTTGTGGCAGAATATGAACCTTTATCTCGAGGAAAATGTCTGAACATCAGAGCTTCCTCTAGGGCAGAGTTCCAATGATCATTTCTAAAATGGTTGGGAAGGGATTGCCGTTCTAAAAGCAGATGAACAAGTTCCATTCCACATAAGGAGAACATTTCAGTCGCTGCGACAACACTGTTAAACCTTCATGTGACTGAAAACAATCCCCGCTGAAAGAAATAAGGTGCATCTTCAAATTTCAAATGGCCATACCAACAGCCTGGCCTTATGTGTGCTTAAAATGTGTCTTCTAATTAAAGATAAATCGAAACACCCGCGACCATCTGCTACATGCCAATTCCCTCTCACTTCCTCAACCCTCCTCAACATCTCTCTTCACTCTCCTCTGCATAAAGGCATACAGATATAAAATATGACAAAGGTATACTTTATGGGGGAGTTGGAGTTAAATGTGTAAGAAACCAACGTAACAGTGGACAATGGTAATCTTCTGCACTTATTGGAACCAGAGAAGAGATAGAGGGTCCTTGCTGATAGCCCTCCCTCCAGCCAAGTCACCAGAAGGTGTGTTGAAGAGAGACGCTGAATAAATGATTGTGACGGAATTCTGCGTGATAATCCATCTGTAGTGACTCGGATAGGAACAGACTGCAGGCCTGGCATTCCCCACTAGAGAGGTCATCGACTGGTATCTCTGGTATCACTGCTCTATTGTGCTTAGTCCTGTCATGCCAGGATTTCACACCTGCAGTGTACTGAGGCTGTGTTTAGTGTGCTTAGTGCGTTGGACTCCTTGCCGAAAAGGTTCTAGGTTCCAACCATGGATGTATTAAACACGAATCCGGGGAAGAACCGGAAGGAAACAAGTCGCCATTCCTGCAGTGACGTCTCACTAATATATACGTTTGAATGCAAGCCGTCCTAAGAAGTGGAAAATGTTCTACTCTTACCTTAACTTTCTATCTAACGTCACTTCTGACAATGAGGTGTAGTAGTTCGGGAAGAACCCATGCAGCTCTCAGGTTATTGTGTTTTTAACGTCTACACGTTAAGATTGCCGTCATCAGTAACTGGGGGGCCAAGGCCTAACATAGACAACCCAACGACTCAAGCTGCTGTCACTGCCAGCAGGAGCAGATGACCCTGGGTCACATGACTTGCCACGACACTAATCGAAGCTTCTGCAATACGAAGGCACGCGGAACCCCAACCTATAGGCATCATTGTCTATAGGCCTTTTTCTTAACCTCTGTGTCATGAAATGACTTAATAGTAAACCAATGATATGCACCTTCCATCCCTCGGCCCACAGACAGCGAAAACATGACCAGGCAGAGAACAACAAGACGCCCAGAGATGAGGCTGAGCTCAATGGATCTCAGCAAACCATTTGGTGACTCAGAGAGGAACAAGCCCTGTGTCACAGATGTCTGGACACAAGGAGCTCTTCTGCTGACGACGATAGACACCAACCATCCGCCTAAAAGGGAAACAGACCTCCTCTGTCCACAAAAAAAAACTGTTCCTCTACTCCTTGGGTTCCCCACACTCACGCCAGTCACGGTTATCAGGGTGCACGTGAAGCCTATACTTACATGGAGGAAGATCTTGTAATCCACGTGAGAGTTCCAGGAGCCTTCATTCTGAACCCGCGGGTCTTGGACCCTCACCGCAATGAATTCCTGGAAGGGAGGAGGGTAGAAAATAGAAAATAGGTCACGTGTTCCATCCAACAACACAACAAAGATAGTTTTTTTTGAAATTCTTAATGAGGCCATCCTTTGGAATGTCCTCATTGATTGTTGTTGTTTTGGGACCCTGGGGGGCCGGGGGGGGTTATCACTGAAACCTTGTTTTGCGGTATAGTTTTGCCTCGGATTGTTTATGTTTGTTTAAAGTGTCAGGTGACCAACAAAAATCGGGAGTATGGAGAAATGTGGCGGTGGTCATGTAGAGATATGAATACATGCATGTATAAGTGAGGGAGCACAAGTTACTTACATCGTCTTCTTGATTCTCGATCATCGTACCAGAGACTGCATCGCGCAGGAAACATCTACAAAGTCAAAGAAAGGAAAATTGGTATGTATAAAAAATAACTATTAAAAAATTGGATTACATATCATCCACAACTCTGGGGAGGGAAAACAACATTAGTTGTAACAACATTAGTAGTCAAGACATTAGTCACTAAAAGCCAGCCAAGATAACAGATTGGCCTTTTATGATTTATCCTACTCATCAAAAGAGAAATCCTATATCCTACATTGTCCTACCCCAGGTGACATTTCACGCAGGTCTTTTCTATAGTATCGAGAATTGTTTCCTCTATATTGAATACAAAACAAAAATATGTTATATTGTTACTATGACAGTTGGCTTAGTTTACCAACACAGCTGAAATCACATATATAAGCACACATAACTTCCCCTAATCCCTTATAGCTGGTCAGCATTCTGAATGTTACATCATAGGCTGCTTGTTATGTTCATGTCCCTGTCCCATCCTAGTAGGGCACTTGGTGTTCCCCTGCTTTGGAATGCAGCTCCCCTCCCTCAACCATCATATTCAGGGTTTTATTTGTTTCTGTCGAAAGTGGAAAGTTTCCAAATCTAGAGTGATTGCCTTTCTAACCAGCTAGTGCCCTTAGAGTCAGGACCTATAGACATTGTTCTCAAACAATCGCTATGCCAAGTTGCACTTCCCTCAAGCTTGTAACACCTGAACCAACATGCCAGGTGTGAGAATGCAGTGTTGGGTATCCTGGCAACATTAAAGGTCACAGCATTTATTGTTCAGGCATAAAGTCTCCAGTTGAGAACTCCCCAGTATGTACTGATTGTAAAACCTCCATTATTGTTGCACTGTGTAGACTCCACAGATATATGGGTAACTAGATCGACTTGCTGTTGTGTTGAGGTTTAGATTTATTACTTATAACTGAATTTGTCACCCTGAATCATCATTTAAACTTTGAGTTCATTATTTAATTTCGATGTTTAATATTATCCACCAACACTTTTACACTAAAATCTAAATAAATTAATGTCTTGAAAAATCTATCCAAGTTAATCTATAAAGTAAGCAGAATATACAGATATACATGGGGTGTTGATGTATATGTATACAAAAAGTGCATATTGTTCAATAAAAACCACATCCTTCCACTCACATTACAACATGTTTTGGGTGTGTATTTGGACCATTCTGCTGCTACCTAGCTTTTCATTTTCAGCGAGGTAATCCGATGTTAAATGATGGGGACACCAATCTCCCTGTAAACAGCACTGGATCTCAATGTACATCCAGATACCTCCTCATCAAACTCCTGGCGTCAGCGCAGCAACACAAACAATTGGAATGAGATGCACAACCGTCTTCCCAATCTAAGTATTAGATTGGGAAGTTAAGTATTCAACGACGAAATGTCATGGAACTAAATGCTCTCCCTTGACTCTTGTACGACTCATGATAAGAACACGATCTTTTCGGACTTGAGTTAGTAACTTTTAAAAACAAACCTGACCAAACGGACTTACTTTCACACAAACCGTGGTTGCACCGGGGGTGTCTCGCCTGCCATTGTCCCTGCAGACAGATAACTAGTCCTGAAACCCGGCAGCGTGTTATGTTGTGTCCAGTAGAGAGGCTCCTCTGTTGCTTTTTTTGCAAGTCAGGTCCAAAACGACATGACGTCGTTCAAACGAGGCGGCCACTTCCGGATTGTAGTGCGCGTGCGCATGGAAACCCAGGGCCTACAGCAAGGACCTATTGCTACAGCGCCGTGAACATCTTCCTCCATTGTGAACTTCTCCCGCCATGTTTAAGCAAAAAACATCAATGTTAAATCATAATCTAACATAATTCAATGACAGCTCATAGTGGTCAATTGATTACCCCATTAATACTAAACCGTTGAATAGGGTTTTATAGAGTTTACCACACACGCCCAATACAATGAATGTGTGTAGATGGGGAGAACAGCTGAATTAGCATCAATTTGACTTGATGCGTTGCTGCTAGCATTCCATGTAAACAAGTTGTCCCAGATATGTTAACCATGTATCAAGAAAAGCCCATCTAATCATTAATTTACAAAGGCAATATACCGGTAGATGCTTAAGCATCTACCGGTATATTGCCTTTGTAAATTAATTACTTAGAAAGTAAAATAAATAAGCATGTCACTGATACACTTTGATAAAGGAAAACTAGATGCCACAATGGCTGTCCACACTACACATGAGTTCACAACTCTCCATAAGTAAGGGGATACAGAACCAGCCCTATGATAAAGGCCTTTGTTGTAGGCCTACCCCATGGACTGACTTTTATTTTTTAACACAGTAAAACTCCAGCCCAAAGAAGAATAACCCCATTCCATTCAGCTTCTCTGTTTCACCTTTCACTTATATCGCTGTGACAGATCTATATAGTGTCCGTTTCTCCAGCCCTGTTGCTCTCTGGGCTCCATCAGGCAATCCGTCCAGTTTGTGTTGTGAGAATCGGCGCACAGATCAACTCAAGTGGGCTGGTGTGTGTTTTTTTTTTTTCTCGTGTGAGAGTATACCAGACGAAGGGGGCGGAAACGAAGCCCTTAGCTCTAGCAAGCTATTCACCATCAATAATCATACAATCGTTAACAAAACAATACCATAACCGGGACACCGAGAAGAGGATTTTCTTTGCGGTTGGGTTGCTCCACAATTTTAAACTGTAAAGACGTAGCTTGGGTGAGTTTCATCCTACCTTTCTCCCCTCCCCCTAAACATGTGTTGTTTCTTGTAAGGCTAACGTCAACGTTAACGTGTGCATGAGTCCAAAGCATCGAGATGTGGTCATCTGCGTCGTGCTTCCGCATCAACATCGCGTTTTATTGATAAGCGACGCGTTTTAATAGCTGCTGTGCAGGGGAACGAGCTCCGTGGACCCTTGTCGGCTCCGCCGCGGCAACATGGAGCCTCACGCTGCCCCTTCCCGGGGCTTTGTCGTGGGCTCTTCTCCACTCGTGTGCGAGACGGCAGCCAAGCACCAGTGCCGTAGACCTTAGGGATGTCGATTTTACTTAAATGTTGGACCAATTGATAGGTTATAAGTGGATGGAGGTTACTGATTATCTAATGTGTTTTTTTTATGCAATTCTCGCTGCGAAGGTGCTGCAATCGTCTTTGTATCCGTCAACCATGCTTTTTTTTTTTTTTTACAAGAATATGGCATTAATCATGCCATTTGCATGGTGCTCTAGCCTACACATTTTATTTAATTCTCGCTAGATTGAACGAAAGTTTGAACGAAAACAAATGTGCATAACTTAATTTGAATATCCTCAGTGGTCCCTCCCTTTCAAAGCACTTGAAACCTTCAAGTATCCACCCTAACTTTTCTTGAAAACCGCGCAAACCCAATCCACCGAGTGCACCAATAAAAATAGGGTATCGTTTGTTGACTGCAGATAAGTGCCATATATATTAGTGTCATACCAAGGATAAAACTCCTTGTAGTCGTACGGAACCAGTAGGATCACAACGGTTGACAATTGCTTCTCTGCATCGTCTTCAAAATGTCAGCCATGTATCTTTGCAATAAACCCCACTCTTTCCAATGCTGTTTTCTCCTCTCTACGATGTCCCATTGCTTCCATCATGCCACAATCTTGACGTTGACCAGGAACCAGGAACCTGGTCCAAAGGTCTACCTGATATGAGCGAGACTACCGAACCCTCTAATGATGGCCCCACTCTTACAGAAGGTTTTATAAATCATTATTTTCTATAAATGACTTATTTTTTAAGTTGTCCGCCATTCAAAGAGTCTTGTTTGTTTTGTCCCACTGTAATTGTTGGTGGCCCGTTAGTCACAAGTGCCCAGTGTTGTGATGATGTCCCCCCATCTATTGATGCTACTAGTTAAGTCCTTACTCCAGCCAAAGGACGCCATTTACGGCCCTTCAATGATGGGTGCTAACACCGGGAAGCAGCAGCAGTATCTAGTCGAAGCCGTAGGGCCTTGGCCCTCAATCGAGGGGGGGAATGACCTGTGCCGCTCACTTCCTCACTCCCAGCCGCCCCGCCAGTCCCGACGGAGAGCAAGATGACGTCGGTCGTCGAGAAGAAGGAGAAGAAGGCGGACGACGTGCCCGAGGAAGAGGAGGAAGAGGAAGAGTACGTGGTGGAGAAGGTGCTGAACCGGCGCGTGGTGAAGGGGCGGGTGGAGTACCTGCTCAAATGGAAAGGCTTCTCAGAGTGAGTTGGGACGAGTTGTATCATCTATTACTTTCTTATTATCCAATGTCTGTCTCTAAGGTGTCAGCGCATTGCTTTGACTAAGCCATCACTCCGTTTAGTTTGGAAGATGAATAGTCTCCTGGTTGGACATCGCACATGCTCGTGTCAGAAGTCAGGCTGATTTTCAATCATCCAGTACGTTGTGTACTGGATAAGCATGTTGGTGTATCGGATGTTCATACTGGAAAGGTTCTCAGACATCAGACGGTATCAGATGTTGGCCTGAAATGGAACATGCTGTAGGGCCGATATAAAATACCACTGTTGGTGCATCCCTGGTTTGGTAAGGTCATTCATGGAGACATTGATCACTGTTTTGGACCCTAACTGTCATAAGAGGTCAAGCCACACCCACAACCCTTTGTCGTCTTTCCTCAACACACAGAGTATGTGCACCACATTGGAGGACAACCCAGTATATAAAAAAATATATGTATTTATTCAACCTGTATTATGTGACTGTTCCATGCAGCCATAGCTTTAGTCTTTATTTGGATGCCTTTGCCTCAGAATCAAATTGATTTTAGAGAGAAAAAAAATCCATGAGTTGATTGAGCCGTTATTTTTAGTGGCTCAAATTAGTCTCAACGAAAGTGCTGCAGTGAAATAGTTGCAAAGGGCAAGTTCAAGCTAGCTATTCAAAAGCCAACCTCGATCACAGATTTGTTGCAGAAATGTATTGATGTGGAAAGCAGGAATGAAAATCTTACAGTGGGAACATTTTGAATCACTAAAACTAGACCAAAGTAGAAGAACTAAACACCAAATCAAACCCAAGGTGGCCCAAACACAATGTTGTTTGTCACTTTCATGGTGAGGGACATAGACCTAGAGCTGATCAAAACCTTTGATGGTATTATATGTCAGCCAATCACAATGAGCGAACACATTATCCATCGTGGGTGGTGGTGAAATGTTGATACTTAAGTACCTGCAGTTTGTTGACCTCATGAATGGCTGATTTTATGTTCTCTTGAAAATAATAACAAAATATTCCAGATTCTATTCAAACCCTATATTCTTCACGGTTTCACAGCGACGACAACACGTGGGAACCGGATGACAACTTGGACTGCCCGGACCTGATCGCAGAGTTCCTGCAGTCTCAGAAATCGGCCCACGAGGTCAAGAGGAAGATGGAGGGCGAGGGCGAAGACGGCAAGTCAAAGAAGAGAAAGGAAGACGTGAGTCCGATCCCCACCTGGTCCCCACCAGAGGCATTTGGTATCGGCGTCGGTACCGAGAGACAGACTAGAATACATGTCGGAGGTTTTCTATATATGCATTATTGACGCATTTCCTTTGTCTTAAGTATTTTAGAACCAGTGTGACCAGTGTAATGTAATTAATGATTGGAAGGCCATGAGGCCTTTTTCTAAATCCCTTAGCGCCATGTTATTGAAGTTTGCTGCAACATTTGTGTCTCATGCAGCCGGAGAAACTGAGGGGCTTCGCACGTGCCCTGGACCCAGAGAGGATCATAGGCGCTACCGATTCCACGGGAGAGCTCATGTTCCTCATGAAATGGTGTGTAGCCTCGCTTTCGTTTCTTGTTATCAGCAGACCCGACCCTGGAATCTGAATAATCCTAAAAAGAACAAACCCCACCAGATCCACCCTGGAACCGTAATAACCCAAACCAATAACAACTTTTCCTTTTTTCCCAGGAAAAATTCGGACGAGGCCGACCTGGTCCCAGCCAAGGAGGCGAACGTCAAGTGTCCCCAGGTGGTCATCTCGTTCTACGAGGAGCGGCTCACCTGGCACTCCTACCCCACCGAGGAGGAGAAGAAGGAGGACAAGATCTGAGGAGGAAGTGGAATCGTGGAAAACGAATAAAGATAAAGAAATGGTAGTTTCAACAAGAGTTTAAAGCAGACCACATCGGACTTCATGCATCTCTTCTGGCATGGCGTCCCTCATCTGATTCCCTTTGGATATGATCAACATTTATATAATCCATAGGTTGACATCGCGCATACACAAATCACATGCTATGTACATTTTAACAGTATTACATCTCGTATGACCTTGCTTCATCCCCATTCAAATTGGACAGATGCTTTTTGACGTATGTGCTACGCCAGTGCTACATGCCTTTTTCGCTATTTTGCTATCATGGTACCGTGAAGATTTATGCCTTATCTTCATCACCGTAAATACTTTTGAAATGAAATAGTTTTTGATGCCTTTTAAGGACGACTGACATCCTGTTTCCCTGAATTCACTTTAGTACTTAGTTTTCGTTTACTTTGTGTTTGTGTAACCTATCCAAAAAAGATTCCATGTACTTGGCTCATTAGTGCTCCTAGTTATTGTGGTATTTTAATAGTGATGTCTAGCTTGTCTGTTTTGGAGAATAAACCACATTTTGTTACAAGGCTGGCTTTCTGAGTGTGATTGTGGGGAAGGATAGCGTGGTGGCCAGGGTGTTACCAACTCCCAGATAAAAAGTGCTAGGTTTGGATCCCAGTAGTACAGCTAAACCTGTAGGCATGACCTTACTAAATGGCCATTTTTATTGAAACGGTTAATAATGTTACTGTGGAAAAAGCTATCGAGGGGAATAATTAACATTTTTGGGACTTTCATGGGAGGTTGTCCGTTGGTTATGACAACCAGAATTCCTACTGGTTTATAATATAAACAATGCTATAGGACACAAGGCTCACAGCCGCCCGCCCATCCAGCAACCGATTGGTGCTCCAATAATAAACACAGCTGTGTTGCAGCCAATTGAGGACTGAGCTGGCACCAATTTGAATAGTTTAAAGGAGCCATATTATGGTGTTTGGCCAACAAGTAAACATAGTATAGGAGTTCCAGAAAACCTGTTTTTGAAGCTGTTTGCTGGAAATAGCTTTTAGGAAACAAAATCTTGCCTACCACTATTCCCCTGTTTCAGTCCCTTCAGAATGCGCTGTTTCTGGTGTCCGTAGCTTTAATGCAAATGAGCTGCTGCCCATTGACCAATGAGCTGTCAGAGTGAACCAGAGCATGGAAAAGTGATTATTGCCGTTTGCAGACTCCTGGAGCTCTATATCTATATAATTTTTCATAATAAAAATATATAATACATAGGTATTGATATATATCCAATATCATGGCCAAAAGCTATGTGCACCTCGGATGATATTATGAATGATAAAGACTGCGTCTGACGACCACAACGAGTAAAGACTCGTAGTGGGGGTTATCTCGGCCATGGTTGAGAAGAATTGGGGGAAAGGAATTTGGCCTTGGTTCTCCATATTGAAGTCCATATTGAACTGAGACATGGAGGAGAAAGGGATTGTACTCCGGGAGCTGAGCTACCGGACTGCCGCCGAGCTCCCCCCGCCGGAGCTGTTGGACAGTTCAGCTCCCGGAGTACACCCAACGGAGCTGTCGCCTCGGCGGCAGTTCAGCTCCCAGAGTTCACCCTGCTGCCGGACTGCTGCCGAAGCTTCTGCGGCAGTCCAAAGGTGGCAGTCCGGCAGCTCAGCTACAATCCCTTTCTCCTCCATTTGTCCTCCTCCGGAGTCGCCAAGCTCCCCCCGCCGGAGCTGCTCGTCCGCTGGTCAACAAAATCTTAGCTATGCTCTGGCTGGAGGGGGTCGGGGAAGTGGGAGGTAATATTCAAATGTGCCCACCGAAAAACAACACCCCAAATCCCGGGAAAAGAGTGTTTTCATAATATGTCCCCTTTAAAAGTCCTCCAGGAAATAGATTCCTAAGCAATGGTTAGGCAGTATATCACAATCTTGTTGACATTTGAGATTACAACGGAATTCATGTTAACAGTTCAATTATGAACATTACTGAGACTGAAGCAAAGTCACGGTTGAAAATAAAAACACTTTATTAAATCAATAAAAATAATCCCAGATTGCCAGCAAACATTTTTTTAAGTAAAACAAGGAGAGAAACTACATCCAAACTCAAACCGGGGGGTCAGAGGGACATGGAGACATGAGACTACGGAAAGGTCTGACAAACACAAACATGGAAATATTTACAGACGAACAAGACGACTGAAGCAGTGCGCTAAGATACTAAGTAACTCAATATTTGTGTTGGAGTGAAACGACAAACTTCCTTGATACCATATTGAATGAGTGCTTCCAACATTATCTCCCTTCAATACATTTTCCCCCCCATCTTTCATTGCTGTAAATTGCCATTTTCAGCCATGTATGTTAAATTGTAACAACTGCCATTTTATATGGGGTGACGAACAAGAACTGACAGACTCCATTCAAAATGACAAATAATAGCACTTTTGCTTTGAGAGCAAGGTTAACTTCTCCAAACCTTAAGGTCAAGATATGACCTTGTCAAATAAAAGGCATTCAAAATAAAGTGTCCACTACAAACATTTGTCTCTTTCTTTAGCTATCTCATAAATAAATAAGTTAGGGGGTATGTTGTCAGAAACAAAATAAACAATTTATTTGCAACAGCAGTGTACCTTTCAGAAGAAGGCAAACTAATCCAGTTGCCTTTGAAACTGAACAGGAAATTGCCAGAAAAAAACTTAGTTCATTTGGATTAATTTACTACAAACAAATTAAGCCAATGACAAAACAAGTTACCCAAAACTGTGTGTTATTGATATGCATTCAGCACAATCGTTGTTGAAAGCCAATCCAAGTCCTCTCTGGTAACATTAATTCTGGTAACATACGCACTCCTAAAACACACTCCTAAAAGGCCAGACAGTGTTCAATTCAACAGGAGGGGTAGTGGACTGTTTTTAATTTTTTTGTCGATAGAGATGATGAAGCTAGACCTACAACCTTGCTTATACTACAGATTATGAACATAATGCAAGAGCCATTGCTGACTGCAGCTCCCACCTCACAACCTGCAGTGGAGGACAAAAGGCAAGGGAGTCACTGCAAAATGCATAAAGCCAAGCCTTTAAAAGGACAAAGTACAGTGCTATGTATAAGTATTTGGAATCTGAAACATTTCCCAATGCAGTGTGCCTCCACCCCAAAAGGTCCATCACCTCCCGTCACCAAACTCGCCTCCTTCTCCCTGGTCTGTGGCCAGCCCAGTAACACATGCTCCACCTCTTCGATTTCCGCCAGCAGTATCCCACCTCTATGCATAACCAAACCAAAACCGTCCAGTCCAGAATATCTGCCATACAAACCCATTTAATTAGTGAGGTTATTGTCTAGAGAGAGCAGGTGAGGTGCACCTTGTAACCTTTGATTAGTAACGGTGTTGATAGTGATTTCATCCAAAATATGGACCTTCTTTAGCCTTTGGTATCTAAAACATTCTTTAGCCTTTCTTGGCCCGGGCATTTGGAGCTGGCAAGCTTCAGTGATTGAAAAACCAGCGGAAACCAGTTGGTATGCACCTGTATGATGCATAGATACTCATCCATCCATCGATCCTTGGTGGCCGTGTTCCGTTCCAACCTTCTGTTTCCTTGAGACAAGTCCTTTCGTTCTCGTTCTGCACGATGGCACGGCTGTCCCATTCTGTGGTTTTGGTGGCAAAAGGTTGAGAGCAAATCGAATCTTCCAGTCGCTCGGTTAGGTCCTTTCATACCCTCCTCATCTTTGTTTGTTCCTTTTCCCTCAAACCAAACTAATTATATATCAGTAGTCAAGTAAAGAACTTCTGCTTCAAAGTGGTTTCCGGGAAGAAAGCAGGAACAAAGAGAAACGTGGGAAACAACTAATGCTGGGAGAGTAGCCGACAATGCTGTTTTATCTTCTTCCTTCTCGCCAGAATCTCCTCAAAGAAATAAAGAACCGTCCCGCGTCTGCAGAAATCTTTCCTATTGGTTTTAGCAAAGTGAAAGAAAAAAAAGCAGTGTCCACAAGCTCACTTTTTCTTGTCCTTTTGTTTTTTCTCGGGCTTCCGGTTGGGCTGGGCGGCGGCGATGCTGCGCGGCATGATGAGCACGCTGCCGTCGGCGCCGTACTGCAGGGAGTACTCGCTGGGGGGGTAGGGCCGGCCCTCCTCGTCTCGCAACTGGGCGAACACCACCTGGGAGAGGCTCTGCATCTTCTGCTTCATCTGCCGGAGGGAGCTGACGCACTCCATCTGCTCCTTCTGCAGCCGCGTCTTGTCGCGCCGCAGCTCGTGCACGCCCTGCTCCAGGTTCAGGATGGTGTCCAGCTTGCGCTTGCGGCAGTTCTGGGCCGCCATCTTGTTCTTGCCGCGCCGGCGGATGTCGCGGATGAGCGCCAGCTGCGCCTCGCTCAGGTGGTGCTTGGCTATGAGCTCGTTGAACTCCTCCACGGGCAGGTTGATGATCTTCTCGTTGGAGAAGGGGATCTTCATGGCCCGCGCTCGCCGCTCGTCCCGGCTGGACTGCTTGTCGAGCAGGTCCTGGGGCGGCTGCATCTTGCCGCTCTGCTTGTCCCGGACCGTCTTCTTGCCGGTGGAGAAGGGCAGCTCGGGGTGGTCGGAGAACGGCGAGGAGAGCGGCAGGTTGTAGGTGTGGTTGTGGCTGATGTTGTCGAGCTGCGGCAGGCCTTGGAACTCCTGGTAGCTCATCCGGCAGAGCTTGCTGTAGCCGGGCTGGTATCCCCCGACGGCGCCCTCGTCCGTCTCGGCAGTGGCGGCCTCGGAGTCGGTGCTGTAGCCCACAGCGCCCTCCTCTGAGAAGGTGGCCGAGGTGGAGGAGGAGGAGGCGGCGGAGGAGCACGAGGTCTCCGAGCTGCTCGGCGATGCCGGGCTGTGGCTAGAGTCCAGGGACAGACCCGAATCAGAGTCCAGCTCGTCCTCGAGCTGGGAGGTCTGGGCCTGGCTGAAGCCCTCTTCCATGGCGAGGTCCAGCAGGCTGATCTCATCCAGCATGGAGTCTTCTAGTAGGGTGCTGAACGGATCGGGCAGCACGGGAGTGGAGGTGACGTTATTAGTGCCGTTTATGAGAGGCGGGAGAAAGAGCCCAGTGAGGTTGGTGGCTCCGAAGGAGGAGTTGATGTTGGATGAGTTGCTGGAGGACAGCCGGAGCATGGTGGGCCTCGGGGCGCTGCTGGTCGCGTCCAGCTGGGGGGTGAAGAGCGGGGGGAAGTCCTGGCTGCAGCTGGGCAGAGAGGCCTGGTGAAGGCTCACATCCTGGTTTATCAAGGTGGAGCGGGAGTACGGGCCGAAGGTTGCCATCGGGGTGGGCTCTGAGGCCGCTGCCTCGGGGCTGCTGGAGCTGCTGGGGCTGGTGTCCACCGAGTTGCTGTTCACCTCCATTGCCTGAATAAAAATAAGGTTTTGTCAGGGGACATGCATGAGCGCACACCCGAACACAGCTAGCTAGACGTTTTGCTTTCTTCAACAACAAAAATGTGAGGTACAACAGCACCATGAAAAATGTTTCGATGCGCAATGATTGTTCGATGCGCAATGACGGTGGCACTTTATGTTCCAATTAGTCAGATCGCCTATGCTAATTAGGACAGAGGAATGTATCAGTTAATCCAGACGGATGAACCCAAAAATGTAAAAACCAAAAAGAACAGACCAATACCTGGAGCTCCATGATGGCCATGATGTCCTGCCACTGCTGCTCAAGGTCCAGCTGTGGCTCAGCATGGGGCAGGGGAGGAGCTAGGGGAGGAGCCAGGGGAGGAGCCAGGAGAGGAGCCAGGGGAGGAGCCAGGGGCAAACCCTGTGACGTTGAGGGAGCCTCTTCATTGGCTGTCCCGATCTCTGGGGCGACAACCGGTGCGGGAAACTACCAACACAAAGCAATATTGTGTGATGTTGTGCGTCTTCTGCCGCACAAAAACAACAAGCTACATGCGTTAATAGGATGATGTGCATGTGGTGGATTATGGTTGGTATTGTTTACTTCAGACTCTTCTCCGAAAGGGAAGGTGGCTTCCAGCAGCCTCAGACATTCCTGAAAAGACAAGGATGTCTGTGAACCACGGCAGCTTAGACAACAGAGGAGGATGTAGGATGAACCGTCGTATATTTAAGATTCATTTAGATGGCTCATCGAGAGAAAAAGGAACTAATATACCAATAGCAATAAGTATGCAGGTGGTGTTGTCGTAGGATCTGTATAGCACCAGTGAGCAGATGAAGGTGCACCTTCACATAGTTTTGTGACTTTGGGCAATGTTTCAAATCCACTGGTGAACCTATAATCTATCAACCCCCCTCATTTCCTTAATACCACTCAACCTCCACCACGACCACACCCATCTGCATCATGCTGGAGTCCTGTTCAGAGACCAACCTGCTCGGGGATGCTCTCCCCGGTCTCCCCGTCCACGGGCGAGGCCTCCTGCAGGTTCACCCCATTCCTCCAGCTCTCCTGGGCCTCACGGCCTTCTTTGCTCTCCTCCGGGCGGGGCTTCTCCTCCTCACTGTCTTTCTGCCGGTGGCTGTAGTTAAACACTTCTCGACCTGCACCAAGGTCAATGTCCTGCCTCCACAGGATGTCAATCAAATCAATGTCCTATGAAAAGACAGAACACAGGACGCCACCACGTCAAACTATTGTAGACACGGACAACACATGCGGCTTCCTATTCGCCTAGGGGACTCAACTACTCGCGATAAACTAAGGTTAATGAAAACTCATATCATGGTGTTACAGGCCTGCACATTAACACTCATCTCGATCACATGATGTACTCCATACAAATGGAAAATTACTAACTTATAGAGGTTGCATTACAAAGCGGAACTTTTACAAATAAGTCGAACAGCTCATGTAACAGGCCTATTGGTCAGCTGACGCAACCATAGCTGAATCTCTTAGCTACAGTGTCAATCATGTGACCAAAATGGGGCTCCAGTACACTACAAGTCTGGGCAAAATGTCTTAAGAGTGGGCCACAACTGCACTGCATTAATAAGGCAAAGCTGGGAGCATTGAGGAACGAATTAAAAGACATTGAATAGTCAAGAAATAGATGCTAACAAATTTGATATAATTTACATTTCACAGTGGCAACTAAGAATTTCCTAGCCATGGCATAATTAATCAAACAATCAGTGGGACCAAATCAATAATCACTATTTAAAAGAGTAAAACCTTCATCAATGAAGAAGACTACCCAGCTAGTTGTCCGAAGATCTTGTAATATAATAATAAGAATCCCGCTCCTATTACACATCAAATGTAAATGCCACACCAAATGATATACAAGTTATAATATCCCATGGTGTGGCTGAAAACGACCCTTAACATTTGAGTAAACCCTCAACAGTGATTCATCCCTCCTCCCAGGGATCCATCGGATGATGCTGCTTTACACGAAGCCTCTTCCTCCCTTGTGTTAAGATAAAAGGTGTGGCGTGGCTGTACCTCTTTTGTGAGGTCATCGTTGCCGTCCCGGGTGCCCTGTTCCTGGGAGTGCTCAGGGGCCACGGCCCCCAGACTGCTGTCCGCTGCGATTGGGTTGTAAGTGGATTCAGGTGCCCCACCTCCTCCCCTCATGGCCGGGGTAACGTCAGGGCTGCTCAGGTCCTCCAGGCCGGCCCCATTGTCCAGGGTGATACTGGGGCTCGACTGGCTGGCGGCAGATACCACAGTCTCTTGGTCGCGGTGCACGAGCCAGGCGTTGAGCTCGGTGCTGGGCACAGAGAGGCGGTCCAGCTGGCGCACCTGGTTCAGTAGCCGGCGGGTGGTGAAGAACTGGTCCAGGTCCACACTCTTTGGGTGGATGCCATAGCCGTCCAGCGTGTTGCGCAGGTTGTGGAACTGGGTCTGGGTGTAGGCGGAGGTGGGGCCCAGGATGATCTCCCTCAGAGGGGGTAGCTGGTTGCTCAGGTAGGAGTCAACGTCCACACGCACCCCAATGAGACTCAGAAGGATGGTGAACTGAATCAGGCCCTCTGTGAAGTACTTTTTCAAGTAAAGCATTTCTTTACAAAGGAACAAAGGGTGAAATTAAAAATAAAAAAACAAAAAACGGGGCCACTTCAAAATAGTAATTTCTGTACTTCAAAGTGCAGTAAAACCAAGAAGAAGAAAATAAATAAATAATGGTTTTGGACTTTTCTGCGTGACAGAGGGTCTACAGCTTTTGTGTGCCAGCTGAAATGAGTTTGGAAAGTGAATAGGTTCCAGAAGGATATGTCCCCTGCAATAAGTGTCCAACAGGCAGAGAAGGCTTTGTTCTTCATAAGGTCTTCATCATTTTATACCTAAGGAAAGTGAAACAGAGTACATATATTAGTCTAACATTAATTGTCCACATTTAGCCAACATATCATTTAATACAACTGTGATGTTCTGGAATAAAAATTGCTATATATTGCACCACAATATAGTCGTAGCTAACAGTTAATAACACTTGCATTACACACATGCTATTTAAAAATAATAATAATGTAAGTAACGTAAGCGACTTGCTAGCATCTCTGAAATGTTGCATCCTCCCATGGCGAGAAGAGAAAACCGCAGCGCTCTTTTAATCTCGAACATTTATCTTTCCAAGTAATATATACATTTAAGAGATGAAAGGATGGCGAGAATCACCCCGCCCTAGATAGGACGGCTATCTGTATTTGGTGCTGCTGAAGGTGAACGTGGGAGCCTCGGATACTCACTATAAACGACAACCACCTATCGCAGGGAGGGTTCCTCCCTCCCGGTGCACAGCTGCGCCTATCTGTGTCCTATTAACATTAGCTAGCTAAAACATAAACTACCACCACATTGCATTTCTATAGAAGTGCTTTATTATTTATCACATTAACAACGACCGATGCCATGTCTGGCAGTGGCCACATCAATTAACTTGGAATGGGGTTTGTTTTGAAAAAGGTGCGTGCTTCTTGCGATTTTCATTATCTACTTCCGCTGTAGCTAGCATCAAACAATCTCCCTAGCAACAAGTGGTGAAAAAATAAATGACAGATTAGCAATCCAGTCGCAGAACGAGAACACGTTACCGACACGTCACTCTGGGCCGGCTCTACCAATACGAACGAGGCGGAGGAGGGTCATCCAGTGTAAGAAAATGCTATGTGCTAAACTATTGAGGACTAAACACAAATGTTATTAGTGAGCCTGACATGCAAAAATGCATGTTTATTTAATTGTGTATTTCATACACAAAGAGGTTATACGTCGCTACATGACAAACTGTCATTAATATAACCCTTGTCAATAACAAGTAAACTGTCTATAGCCATGCAGCCCATCATTGAAAGAAGCTTTTTATGTTTGCGCATTGACAACCCATTAAATGTGTACTTACGCACGAGCTTGCGACTTTGTTATCTTGCCCACACGTATACCCACCTTTCGAGATCGTCAACAAATTCCTGGACCCCAAAAAGCTCGAGATAACAGCTTAACACAATGTTATCCTACCTTTCCACATTGATTGGCCCACCATGACTTGCAAAATGGCTAGCTCGCTAGCATAGCTTCGGAGCGCCGCTTGACACAAAACACGCTGTCAAAGAGCATGCGTAGAACATTCTAGTGCCAAGCTCCATCACCCGGCTCTGGGTGATAATAATAACTAGAGGGATTTTCCAACAGTTGAATAAAACAATATCAGGTTTTTCAGTCAATAGACTTCTGCTGGTTTATTTTGCGGTGATAACTATAGAATACATTAACCAGATGGTCACCCCACCCAACAACTTTCTAAAACGCTTAATTTCCCCTCCTTTAACACCACCTAATTGGTAAAACAGCGTCTGGAGTATTTTAACCTATAACACATGCTGGATTTATCATGTTACCATGAATTACTATATTGTTACTTATTATTAATTAATAAGATAATTAATTGAAAAGCACATATGATGTGTTTGTAATCACTTACTAAACGTATGTATAATCCAAGTTGTGACATCTGCACACCATTACGTGATATGAAAAGCAATAATGAAACCACACCAAATTCACAAATGACTTGAAGATGACACATTAAATAAAAGATTTATTTGCCAAACGACATGAGACATCTGCAAACTACACATTCACCCCCATCAGGTTTACCGGTCTGTTGTTGTATCGCTTTGAAATGTCTGCTTCAATCTGAAAAAAGATTTGACAAAACATGGTTAATATGAGAAAAGCAAATGTTAAGGAATAAACATGTTTAGGTTACATTTATGTAACCATTATGTTCAAATGAAAATACTTAGTGTTATTATCACTTAAAGTAATAGCTAAGGAATCAGACATTAACAAAGAAAGCATAAAGGTAATTTACCAGTTTCTGAAGCTCACGGGTGGTTTTTGCCAGCAGGTCGATACGGGGTTCCAGCTTGGCCTGTTCTTCCAGAGCTTTCTGCCTATTATCCGCCATCGTGGCGCGTTTCAGAACCAAAATGTCCGCCTGCTTCAGCTTCTGTCTCAGTGTCTCGGACACACGCTCAACATACCTGGAGAAAACGCAGAATCCCACTGAATACAAAAAGTAACACCTTGAAAATAGCTTTTTCTTGGTCATTGTAACAATATAGGTTACAGATATGAAGAATACTTCTTCATATTCATTGAATAACAGACAAGACATTACTTGTGTGTGTGCGTGTTGCTATCCATCTAACGGTAGGACATTGAAGGAGCGGACCTGGGTGAAGCCAGAATCATGAAGAGGTGCTGCATCCTGAGGGAGGTCAGCCGCCTCAGGAGGTCGGACACCACTGCCTGCAGGTCCTGGATGTGGTCCCGGGTCTGGCCTTGGATGATGGTGGGGGCCAGCTGGAACTGGCTCATGGCGACCACGTCGGCGTTCTCGCCCATTTCGCTCAGCCTCTGCGCCAGGAAGGTCTCCAGCTGGGGTAAACAAACACAACAGACTCGTCTGGATATGCATCTGGATTGAGTTTGAAATTAAGTACCATCAAGACAACTTCTGTTCACGGCTGTTGTGAATGGTGGGCTATGGAAGTAATTCATAAGATTTGAGTAAATTAGAAACAATATTAATATTTCTTGAATCTATTGTTTCACTGAAATGTATTGCTTTAATTCCATTTTTGTTTGTTTAGTGCTTTGTCTGTAATCAGTGTTAATATAATATTGCATTGATATTTGTATTTAGGCTTCATGAGTCAATATCATTTTCACAAGCTCCTATCTGTAAGCCCTTGTTCTACTTCTATTGAACACAGAATGTGTTCTTTATAATAGGATTCTCAACGGCATTGTTGAATTCAGTATGAATTGTGAAACGATGCAAATTGTTATGGCAATTGAATGACATTCCCACCAAGTGAAATCTATCACATTATGTAAATATGTGTGTAAGCTATATTCATAAAGACACTGATGATGACCTCCATGAGTTCATCGATGAACTGGTTCCGTGACTGAGGGTTCTCCAGAATCGTGAGGGCATCCTCTCCCCTTGCAACACCCTCTGGACCTAAGTAAGACCACAAATTATCCCCAACTGTCAGACCAAGTATGGTGTATGTGCATTACATAAAATGAACAGAATTATAAGTACAAATATTTAATTTGACCTTACAAAACAAAACAAAAAGTACTTGCAGTCAGTTCCGCCATCTAATACTTCAATTTCGATTGGCGCTTCTCCACTTTCGCCCCAGTCAATGCCACCTTCATCGTCCTGAATAGAGCCAAGAGATATCATATTATTATCTCACTGAACAGTTTTCTTAAAATATTGTTTATTCCATTGAAAGAACGTTTTTTGCACCTTTGAGTCAGAATCCAAACTTATTCCCCAGTCCACTCCATCCTCAGCCGTGATACCGAAATTCACTTCCTGAGTTTCTGTTCCATCGCCAAAGTCACCCCAGTTAATCTATTAAGGTTAAGGTTATTCTAGATCAGTTTTGTTATTTACTTTCAGTTTTACAGTAGGGTACATTCTGCCATTACTTAGGAAGCCACATCCTTCCATCTGCAAAATGTATTTTTACAGTCCCAAATTAATAAAGAAGCTGTGAGACTCACCGTTTCCTCGGTGACCGTATCAGCCGGGGCCTCATCCATTACAGGCTTATCCACGACCACAGGAGCGTGGCCGGTCCTCCACTCATAGAACGTTGTGTTACCTTTCTTCTGGGCAAACGTAAGTAAAGGCAGGACTGGCTCAGACCTGAGAACAAGCAGATTGGAAAACAAGAGATACACATTCATATAAGAAAGAAAAGCATTTAGAATTGTCTTTCTAATTTGTGGATTTTTGTCAAAAGAATCAAATCATTTTCAGTTAGGATCTGTTGTGCAACTAAAAATACAACATTAAGTCCACAGTAGCCCTTCATGTAGAGTGTCCATTCCCAGTCCTAATAAAGTGGGGATGCCTCCCTGATCTTTAGATTTACTCCTGCCAGGGAGTGCGTTGATAACATGTCTTTCGTACCTCTGGAAAATTACCACATACTCACCAATCTGAGACAAAGTTTGTGAAAACAGTATAGAGTTGGATGTGCTCCTCCAGCCTTGAAGCCTCTCGGCCTGTTTCCTCCAGGACGGTGGGGAGGTCTTTGACCAGAGCTTGAAGCTCCCGAGCCACATTCTCTCCCTGGCAGAGAGTACCAATCCAACCCATCAGTACCATTCAAAATCAGCACAGAAAACCACAAATATGGAAAGTAAAATACTGTTGTATCACACTAAAAACAAGCTATTGTGAAAACAGTGGCTTCGGAATAGCGACCCTCTGCATTTAACCGCGTGTGCCCTAAATGAGGAGATGCTCGCAGGGCTTACCGTGATGCCGTACTGTTTGCACGCTGCGTAGTAGCGTTCCCGCAGGTCGGCCGAGGAGCTCTGGCACTCGACCTCGCGCCGGGTGAGGTCCTGCTGCTGCTGCTGGGCCTTGGCCACCTGCTTCCTCAGAGCAGGGCCCTCGTAGCTAACGCTGCGGCTCAGCAGACTGGCCACCTCCGCTAGCACACGCAGAAGGGAGGAAGTGTTCACGCAGAAGCACAAACAACACAACGCTCGTATTCTATGGATGGTTTGAAGCAGCCCTGCATGCGGGTAGTAATAAGGTCTGTTTCTGTTAAGTGTCTGTTTTGTTCCTTACCCAGGTAGGCATTATCTTTCTCGTAAAGGGACAGGATTTCCTGCCAGTCCTGAAAGAATAGAATATTTTGGATAAAGATGAATCCAGAATTAACCACAGTTCACCTGACATGTGAATCTTAGTAATACTCATGGCACATTCACAGAAGGAAGGACTTGTGTTTGAGATGGATATGTGTCCCGACACATATATTATTTTATTGGATCACGTATTGATCCCATTCCAAAAGATTAGGTAGATTGCAAACCATTTGGTTTTCAGAATTCGGGATTTGTAACAGACCTCGGATAATATGCACAAGATCCACATGGATTTCCTTGGCTTACCCAGAATGTTACATCGTTTTTTTGAATGGATGTTTCAACCTAAAAACGTTACCAGGTGTGTCATTGTTTTGCTCAACATTTGTGTGTGAGGAGTCACATGTGGGGCTACATACAGACATGCATTTTGTGAGAATTCCGCTCACCTTCATCCTTTGAGAAGAATATCTGCCAAAGATATTCTTGGAGGAAGCCTCTGTTCCCTTCAGTATCTCCACAATCCTCACGCAGTGGAAGTAGTGGATGTCTAGTAATGAAAATAGCAAAATTAGACTTCCAAATTGATTGATGGCATTGATCAAAAATGGGATTCAAATAAAAACCCACAGGAGCCAGCAAGCAGATGCTTTATTTCTTCATTTTCTGGCATGTCTTGGATGGCAGTGTTGATCTTCTTCCGAATCTCCATGACTGAACTTTGCCATTTCAGATTACAATGTCGTCGATCGACTAGCCAATCTGTGGACAGGGGATGAGAATTACCCATTATTATCACATACAAAAAGTATTGTGAAATATGGGTTTTTGTCATGTTACACTAAGTGTTGTGAATTCTCACCCACAAGCTTGCTGGTTTGTATGTCGATAGGAATGTTTTGTATATTCTGTGGGGGAATAAATATAAGTATTGAACGTCACATGAAACATAATAAAACATGACGAGGATCATTCAAACAGCGCATCAAAACAGCTTTGGACAACATTTCCTTTTAAGCAATTATTAACTGTTTTTAATAATGCAGAATAAACTTGCATCAAACTTTATATTTCTGTCACTGTGTGACAGTTAGCTATCAGGCTACTTGGCAAGTGTCCACGCTAGAATATCTTACAATAAAATAAAATAAAAAATAATAGGTTTCCATTTACCTCCATCTTTTCTTAAGTTGTAGGTAATTCCGATTTTCTAAGTGTACATTTTTGTAATGATTTCACTGGTGTAGATGTATATTCTCCACAGCTGGTTTGATCTTTACACTATTTACACGATTTGACACGTTAGACGAGCAGAAGCCAATAGGAGAAAGGGGTGTTAACCTCTTACCGTAGAGTATCCAATGATACGTTGCGATGCTGAGCGTCTTGTCTCATTGGTCAGTACTAGTTCCTGTTTGACTGTGTTGAAGCGATACCTTACCGCTAGACGGCAGTATAATCATGTCATAAACACATAAAACACATTATTATAATGTTAAACTTAATGTACTAATGTACTCACAATATCAAAGATTATAATAACACAGATATTATTATTTTGTTGTCTTCCTATCATCATCGTTATGATGATAATTATTATTGTTGTCATTATTATTATTTTTATTATGCCTGATGTTTCTTCGTCAAGTAGGCCTACAGTCTCGTCACAGTTCAATGCTACAGCTTTGAAGTCCTCAATGTGAATTTCTGCTGCTTCTCCATTACTCACTTTTTAAAAATCCCAGACGCATTCAGCCATGAGAGAATGCAGGTGGAGTTCCAAGTTTTAGTCCGTTTCATCTGTTTCCAAATGTTAAAATAAATTGAAACATTGGTATGCCTTCACTTCAAACGTGTCCCAATTTAAGCTGATTTGATTGTTACCTAAACTTGCAAATCAGGTAGCCACTCAGCCTCGGGGATTTAACCACCCCATGCAAAATATGAGGATCACTTTCTCCCATTCTGATGACCTTTCAGTTTGTGCCTATGCTTGTTTATGAGCGATTTGTCTTTTTCTATTGAATAAATACGAGTTGTGGTGTGATGATGAGACACATCCACCCACACATCCACCCCCCCCCCCCCTCACACACACACACACACACACACACACACACACACACACACACACACACACACACACACGCACGCACACACACACACACACACACACACACACACACACACACACACACACACACACACACACACACACACACACACACACACACACACACACACACACACACACACACACAACCACTCAACACGGATAATGTTAGTCTAAAAATATTTAATGTAGAAAGCTGTGTGTCTTCTTGGTTGACACTGTTTGTGGTCAGGAGGCCTGGATTGTGAGGGGACCTGGGAACCTGAATAGAGCTGGGCTCCTATCATCACATGCCCTGCGCTGGGCGGGCTCTAGGTGTGTGTTTGAGTAGGGTGTGTTGTAGTGAGGCTGTGACCACAGAAGGGACAATGAGAGTAGAGTGAAACTCAATGAGGACAAAAAAATATCCAATGAAAGAGATAATGGACCTCTGGCCGATCAGTTGATACTCAGAAGTAAAGGGACAACTTCTGAACAAGACCGAAAGAAGAGGTTAGTAGAGGTTGTAGGAGTTGAATTACTTCTCAACATGGTGTGGAAGTTCTATGTCTGATCGCATCGTCTTCGGCTAAACCGAAGCCAGGTCATCATCAACCAGGTGAGAATCACATCTGATTTAACCCTCAAAGATGATGCACTATAAATTACTCTGAACACATTCATCATCAATATAGGCTGTTCTGTGGTCTGTAATCTGTGGGTCATGCTGTACAATCCCAAATATATGCACTGCTATATAATACAGTGTGTACACATGTTTTATAATGCACTGTTTTGTAGAGATCAAGCACGGTTTTGGAGCAGCAAAATATTACAATGTACGCATACAGACACAGACATGACCTTCGTCTTCTCAAACAATGGACACAAATAATGTGCCCTTGATAGACTATGATACAGTATGTAGTCTGAATGAGAGTGGGATCTTTGCTCAATGTTCAAACATGCAATTCAAATTAGATACTTGTGAGACCTTCCTGTGTCTGGCTATCAAGTGATTTTATAATTATATCGTACAAACTTAAAATAATCATTCAAATAGGTATAATTCCAAACATATTCAAGAAATATTCAAGAAAAAGACGTGATGATATTATCCTTGTTATTACTACAGACTTGAGTTGGGTAATATTCAGTTCGAAAACACTATATGGGATACCTATATGACCAGCTGGTGGACCATGCTAACACAGACCCGGGTGAGAGACTGAGAGACTAATAAAGGTAGCTCGGTAACGGGGAACGCACATGGCTAGGTGCCCTTGGACCCTCCTTGTTCCAGCCTGAACCGAACGGAGGGGCCGTGCACACGGTTAGCCATTTCTTTCTCCCAGACACGATCTTTGAGGCTGTGTAAGAGTTACTGGGCAAACACATAAAAGAACACATAGTTACTTATTAAGAAGAACTATGGAGGGCCTCGTTTATGTCAACACCACTGTTTGTCTCAAAGGTCACGTCCAAGTTAAACACAGTGGGGGGTGTTGTCCACGGGCCCCGGAGCTGAGCATGGGCCTCAAGCAAGACTTTTTGGACAAATCCTGTATGAAAGTGAAGCGAGGCTAAAACACAACAAGGAAAAGACAAAACTGCAGACACTGGGGTGAGGGACCCAGTTAACAAAAGGTTCCCCTAAGTGTCGGTAAACAGCAAAGTACAAAAAATATGAGTGATGTATTTATAACCAAATATGATAAGAGAACACAGAAATTACTTGTATATTTGTCCGTTGTTAATGAACATGGCTGTGATCAGAATCCAATCAACACAGACCTGAACATATTTTATCAGTTGTTTGCCATGCCATATGCAAAAAAACGCTGCTCCAATGGCTGGGAGCTCCACCGTCAGATAACCCTGATAAGTGTTTCTATAAAAGGTCATATGTATTTGCATTGCATATTCCCATGATACCACTGCCATGCAAAAGGCAGCCCCAATCCAAGCAACATCAATATTGCTTGATGTATCTAAATCATGAGAGTGGTACAAATGTATTGTTTATTGTTGTAAGCTGTTGATAAATTGCTTATTTATAGTCTCATAAAAATTCCTCCTATCCTCTTTGTTCCCGTACACACATTATTCAAACCTCTTTATCTCACATCATCCGGTATCCCATCTAGTGGTTATCATCACACAATGTGGAATTACAGTGCCATAAGGAAATGACCGTGACCAAAAAGATCTTGAGCAACACACATCTACAGTATGCTGACAATACAAGATACCATCCTGGATGGTTGTGAACAGACAAGGACTTTAACCTCCACCCATCCACTCTTAGGGACTTAGACAGCTGATCCCAAACGCAGCAGGGTAGCTGTTGATTCCTGTTACCCCAGGGCCGCTGCTGCCGTCACGACGTCAGGCGTGGTGTGGTTGTGTGCTGGACCAGGCCTTTCACCGGGCTGATGGGCAGAGCTCGTATCAGATCACATAGGGGAGACAGGGGATACTCTCCCAGCGCTCATTAATTTATCACCTCCCCGCAGGGGGTCGGGTGTCCCACCTCCCTTAAGTTGCGCTTACTAATCACTGATACGGGGCGCGGGGATACAGAGGAGAGTGCAGTCAGCCATTAATGTATGTGTCTTGGGGCTAACTGACCTGGCCCGCTCTGAAAGAATTGTACAATTAAACAGAAGAAATTGCTTTTTCCATCACAAGAGGAAGATGGGAAACTATTATTATTACATATTATATTCACTTTACTTTAGAGTTGCTTCATTGTTTGAAGTTGTTTTATGCGTGAAATATAGTGTGCTATTAATGATGCATCAAATGTGGTTTGATTTCTATTTAGCTGATGCTTTCAGCTCAAAGGGTTGAAGAGCAGTTAGGTGTTAGGCATCTTGCTCAAGGAACCTCACAGGGGGACTGCAGGCAGCGGGGTTCAAACCCAGAACCCTTCAGCCGGCCGTCACCCTGACTACCTGACTATCCTTTTATGTCCAACGAGATCTCAATGTCATATTAATTATGTATTCACATTCGAGAGTACAAAAGTAACATGATATGAGTATATCTAATAATGCTTTTCAACATACTGGTATATTAAAAGGGTATGGGACTTGATCTAATTAATATTGTTGGATGGTATCTGAACATAAGACCGTAATGTCTGAATCATATGCTCTCTTTAATAAAAGTCTCCCTCTCTCTCTCTCTCTCTCTCTCTCTCTCTCTCTCTCTCTCTCTCTCTCTCTCTCTCTCTCTGTCTCTCTCTCTCTCTCTCTCTCTCTCTCTCTCTCTCTCTCTCTCTCTCTCTCTCTCTCTCTCCCCATGTCCAGCAATCGCCCCTCCAGACGTCGGTCCCATCGCCCCCCCAGACCCCGGCCCCTTCCACCCCCCCCAGAGCCTGGTCCCTTCACCCCCCCGGAGCCCGTCCAATCCACCCTCCGGTCCCAGTGCCATGGCCGACCCCAGCTGGTGGAAGCTGACCTTCACACGGAAGAAGAAGTCGGAGGCCAAGGTTCTGTACGAGATCCCCGCTGACCATGACAGCAACACGGGGAAGAAGAGCGAGCAGAGCCCCGGGAGCGGGCCGGCCCCCGGCTCCACGGGGCCCATGGACAGCCAGCTCAGCGCCCGGCTGGAGAAGATCGTGGACAAGTCGGCCACCAAGGGGCGCCACGTCAAGGTGTCCCACTCGGGCCGCTTCAAGGAGAAGAAAAAGGTTCGCTCCACGCTGGCAGAGAACCCAAACCTCTTCCCCGAGCACAGCCTGGGCAGCGAGAACCAGAAGAACACCAAACACACTGAGAAGTAGTGATCCTACCCACACTCACACACACACACACACGCACACACACACACACACACACACACACACACACACACACACACACAGGTAGAGACACAAACACAGAGGCAGAGACACAAACATGCACACACAGAGGCAGACGCACACAAACACACACGGGCAGACACACACCCATATGCAGACATGCATGAGGCATGCATATGTGCAAAGTGTGTGCGTGTTGCACACGTGACATTTCTACAATGTCCCTGGTCATAAAAGAAATGAAAGATCACAGAGAGAGATGACTGACTAGTAGAGAAGCACAAAGCCAGCGGAACCTGGGGGCCATGAATACCCAGAACACTTTGTATCTGCACCACACCCTGCAGGGAGAGTAGCTGCTGGAGTCCCACCCACACCTTTGCAAACAAGTGACCAGCACTCACAAGCATAAAGACAGTGTGCTCAGCAGAGAGAATGAAAGTGGTGTGCTGTAAAACAGATGGTTTTCATATTCAAAGGTTTATTGAGGTGTACTGAACGTGATATGTTGAAATGAACGCCTCTCCAGACATATCGGCGGCAACATTATTTTTTTTAATGTAATCAAAGTATCTTTTTATCCTTGTATGATTTAAAATAATCTGATTTGATAATATATAGATTCAAGATAAGATGTACTTTGTTAATTTATAATATATATATCAATTGTTATTTAATGAAAGACCATTGAAGGTGAACATTGGCGAAAACCAAACCAAATCTGTAACGACATTTTTGCAAAAATAAATATCATGTAAATATTCTACTGGTATCAGATTTAATGAAATGTCTATATTCTGAAAATGTTTGATTAAGATGTGGTATGGATTTGCCTTTTAGATTAATGTAACATCGCTCAAGGTTTTGAGTGATGTAAAATGGCAACCTGCTGTGTCGCAGGGTCTAAAGGTCCTCAGTGCGGGAGTGATTCCAGTATCATGGCTTATTACTGTATCTGGGATGTTTGTTGTGCGGCAGGTTGTGTTGCCATGGCGATGGTAACCGGAGATCAATATTGGATAGATTCTTGCTCTAGGTTTTGCAAATTACAGCTGATGATAATTAGTAAATAGCATCAACATTGTTAAAGATAAGTACGCCATTGTTATTATGGTAACAGTTCTAATGCATATATTCATAAAAACTATTCCCAATGACTTTTGTACCTTCGCTTTGAAATGGTTTTACATGGATTGTTACACTGCTGACATCTGCTGGCCAATAACAGAATTGTTCTGGTAAATCATTTTTTATTCAAAAAGTTAACAGTTTAGTCACATCGATCTCATCTTATTGTCAAAAAACACTTAATTTGTAGAATACATAAAAGCAAAGTTGGCAAAATTGACATTAGCAGCGGTTTCAAACCATCTGTTAGAAGGCGAATGAATCCCAGCAGATTTAAACATTAAGACATCCAAGCCATGACGAATTTGAATCAGGAACGAGAGCTCCTCATACAGCAACATTTAAGACACTTTTTACAGTTACGAACAGCTACTTTTGATACCAAAGGAAGAAATCCTTCACAGAGATAGTGGCATTACTTACGGTTACTATGTGACTTATTATCAGACTTTGCTCTTCTGAGTCGTTCAAAGGGGCACAATCATATCAAGACAGTTCTTCAAATAAGTTAGGTTGATTTTACAATTAGTGGGAACTTTTGCCTCACAGTTTAAAACAAATACCTATCTTCTTACAGAATGCTGACCTCAAGTTACCGATAACACTTGATGATGCTAACAGGCTACCCCAAATGAATCTGTGTTTTGACTCAAGTCCACTGAGGATCTGTTTTAAACCAACAGCACGGTTCTACTCAGAGGTCCCACGGGCTCTCTCCGCGGTCGCCTGCCCTTGCAGAGAGTCTCCCCTCAGGGGGACAGCCGCTGGTACACCCAGCCGCCCTCGGCCTGGTGCTGAAAGCCCTCCGTGGAGAACTCTCCGTTGAGGGGTTTTGTGAAGACGATGCGGTCGTGGAGCCGGTTGGTCTGACCCTGCCAGAACTCAATCATGCTGGGCTTCACCATGTAGCCGCCCCTGTTGGGGAAACACAGCAACCGCAACACTGTAGGTCAATATCAATGGAGATACAATTATAAGAAATACATAGATAGAAATATTGACAGTAAATACTAATAGATAGAGATCTCTGAACCTCAAAACATTTTTTAAGAACTGCCAATATAATGATTTTTTATTTATTGATATAAATGTACAAAATTTACTCTTTGTACATTTATATTAATTAGGGAGGGAAACTTACCAATAATCTGGCATTGGCACCTCTGTGTCTTTAAACCTTTCTTCTAGTTCAGCATTTTTCTGTCTGAGGAACTGCAAGACAAGACAATTAATACAGGTTTTCCTTTAAACCGAACAACACACAACCCCATTCTTGGCTATCCTATTCAGCCATTCCAGGGATTTAGACACCAGGTGTATGAATGCAGACTCGGGGCGCGTACGTCTCTGTTGGGGACCGGGGTGCTCTGCCTGCTAACGACCGCTCCGATCTGGCTGCTCTTCGGTCGGGAGTGGAAGTAGTCACAAGAGCTCTCGAACGGGATGCGCTCTACGGTGCCCTCGATACGAATCTGGCCAGGAGCGAGAAAACAAAATCAGCCATGGGTTACATGGTAATAGGGACACATCAATGTGGGTTCACTGCCCTCAACACACAGATCGTATGGAGTGCTTATCTACTGAGTGTCCTTGATACATTACATCGTTGGGACTGGTCACAGAGGCTATTGATGTTTTAAGTTAAGATACCTGTCTGTTGAGTGGCGCCCAGTAGAAGACCAGGCAGGCATGCGGGTTGCTTTCCTGCAGACAATAGAACAGATTTAATAACATTTGAGGAGGGAATTATTTTCCCAAATTGTAAAATAAAAAAACGTGCTTACCAATTCTCCGCCCTTCCGACTCTCGTAGTTGGAGAAGAAGCGGAAGCCCTCGTCACTGTAGCCTTTCAGCAGCACCATGCGGGCCGACGGCAGGCCATCTCTGCAGAGACAAACAGAGCTTCAGGTCAGTCAGACTCCTGAAGACACACTAAAGTAGGACGTTATGAAAGGTGCTCTTGGGCTCACTTTGTTGCAGTAGCGATGCACATTGCATTTGCCTCCCCAATCTCTGGGCACTTTGTGGCATTGTCGAACCAGTCCCCAAACTGTTTAATGGGGTCCAAGTAGGCAAGTTGACTTTCCTCAAAGCACTGAATAAAATAAAAAATAAAAATGTATGAAATCCATAGGGATGCTCATTTACACACAAATGCAAGCCTGTACACACACACACACACACACACACACACACACACACACACACACACACACACACACACACACACACACACACACACACACACACACACACACACACACACACACACAGTTATTTAACATAGGTCGTGGAAGCAAATATGGCCAGGTTAGGTGTTCAGCTTCGAAGGTTAAATCTGTCCTCGTTCTATTCTGAACGTTCCATTTTAGCCGTAGAGTTCAAGACTCTGCACCGACTCAATTTGTTCTTCGAGGTGACATTGGTGCAAATTTAATAAATTGCTCATACGAGTGCAGATGTGTACAGTCATCTACTTACTTCTTCGTCTCCCTTGTATTTTTTCCTCATGTTACTGAGATCCATGGTTGAATTTGTACACAAAGTCTGACGAGATATCTTCTGACCAAACACTTTCGTGGGCTGTAAATGCTTACCAAACAAGCAAATTCTGCCCAATGCTGATCTTCTGAGTATGCGCGTCATTCTCCAGTCATTCACATTCGCTGCTACGCTTGAAACCTAAACGGATGTTCACGTAACGGTCACGTGACGATGAACAACTCACCGATGACGGCTGCGCGGTCTTGAATGACGCTGTACGTAAAAGATGGCGGCGACCTTGTGTGGAACGTTACTAGCGAAATCAGGTAAATCAGTTAGATTAAAACATTGAATGGCTGTCATTAATCGTTTTCAATGTATTCCTGTTAAACGCCCATGTGTTGATATGCTATATGATGTTGGTCAGACGATTTAAACCCTTTCCGTTCAATGTCCTAGTACTTTCAGCTTCAGCATTGCATTCTGGCATGGTCGTAATTTAATCATAATAAACCCATATTAACGTATCCCTCCAATATAGGTCAAATTATATATAAAGTTGCATTGCCACTCAAAATGCATCATCGACCTGAAAGCAAATCATTCATGTTTTGGGAAGCTGCAGGCCAAACCACTGTCAATATCATGGTTTTCTATCCCTAGTTGTTTCAGACTCAACTGGTTTCTTGGTAATTTTGGTCGCTAATTATTCAAAGCATAATTTAGTATAATTCAATTGCTGACTACCAACTATATTTAGTAAAGAGCTTTAGTGTAATCTCATGCAAACACCCATGCAGCACCACAAACTAGCTTTCATCCCAATGTAAACCTGTTGTTACTATACCCTGTGTTTCTAGGATGGCTGCCACTGACGCAGTGTGGCCGGGTTCGACACATGTCCAAATCAGTGACCCGCCACAAGAGGCCCATGCACATTATAAAACAGAAGCTAATGGCTGTTACAGAATACATTCCTCCTAAACGGCTAGCAGCAGGCGCGTATCCATCCCAAAACAAAAAGGTGGAAGTGGTGAGTAACCAAGCCAGTTGGACTGAGATTAATCATAATTAAGCCTTTTGACGATCTACTGTCTATAATGTCTCTGCCATGGCTGAGAATCAAAACATCCCCTGTGTCAACATTAGTTGTCAGCCTCAAACTCATAACTTTTTTTTTACTTCAGAGCTTTGTACTATTTATCTTTATTTAGGTCTGTTATTACCAAGCAATGGTTATACTTTTCAAAAGAGCTACATCTGAGTCTGTGGAACTAGTAGCTCTGCTCTGAATGATTTACTTACTTTACTTACTTACATAACTTACTTTACTTACTAATTTTCTGATAGGCTTTGATTGAAACTTTTAAGGTTTTACATGATTTGAGATTTGAATTTCTCATCACTCCTACCATCAGGAAAGCGGTCTGGTGTTGCTCTTGAAGAAGGAAGTGAAGAAGGTATTCCAGGACTGCAAGATGATTGCGGTGGTCCAGAACAACGCCAGCAACTCTGAGGACATGTTGACCCTGAGGCACCGGCTTCACAAGCACAGCCTCACCGTCAAGTTCTTCCCAAACCAGGTAGAGACCTTCCCCCGCCTCAAGGTTCACTACTGCATATGGTTACTTGGAGAGAAGCACCCATATGGAAGAGGGCAAGCTGGCCAACCGATACCACCAGCTGCATATAACAAGGCATTATTTTAAAGAATATTGCTGATAATCCAATGCCTTGTCAAGCGTGTTGGTCTCTGTGTTGACAGTGGGATCTGCCTATTAACTTGTTGACGTGTCATTTTGTACCCCCTGATTTTGGTTTTGGGTTGGGGTGATTCATGCATGTTCCTTTTTCCTAAAGGTGTCATATTATATCACCAGGTGTGAGTGTGTTTAGCCCTTACGAACCGTTCTGAAAATCGGTGTCTTCCAACACCACCTAGATGTGTGCTTGAAAGATCAGTCTCCAAGCCTACCCAGTGGACTGAAGCAAACGTTGCTCATCTATCCAGCACACTGCTAGGTGGACACGCCCAATAGTGATGTCAGAAGACGCAAATTTTTAAAACGTCATGTAACTGCTAATCACACTCACATCTGGTGGTATAATATGTCTCCTTTAAAATACTGACAGAAATAAATAATTGTATTCTACAAGCACAAATACCAGATAGAAGGATCAGATTGTTTGGCTCTGTGTCAAATTGACACGGCTGAAATCTCAACAGTATTTGTTGGCTGATCTTCAAACAGTTTATATAGTATTAAAACCTCTGTTCAAAGACACACATGGAGGGTTCCAAAGCTGGTTATGCATGTATTGATCCGTGGTATTCTCAATGTTTCAGGTTATGAGGTCCTTCCTGAAGGACAGCGAGTTCTGCAACATGGCCCCTCTGTTCATTGGGTCAACGGTGCTGATCATCAGTACACAGGGCAAGGTGAAGGAGATGCTGTCCACTCTGAGGGGCAGCCCACAGATGGTGCTGCTGGGTAGGTACCTCAGGCTGGCTGGATGGGCGGACGTAAAAAAAAAAATCATCAGCCAGTCTTTAGTTCCAGAGCGCAAAAACATTCAAAGAAAACGTTGTGTATTTCTAGATACAACGGCTTCCGTGCAAGATTTATTCAAATTTGAAGATGAATTCAAGCAAAATGTTCCACTGGAAATATGCAAACTTTTAGTGACCATTGGTGGTACAGTACACAACATCACGTTAGAATTTCATCTTTTGGGTAAGAAACGTAAACAAAAAAGAGAACAATAAAGGATGTGGCTCGCTGTACTTGGCGCTAAACATCATTCCATTGGAATTTACGGTAGACCCAGCAGTGACGCTGTGTTAGTCTGACACCCATGAGGTACTTTGGCCTCCACCGCTAACCCCTCCCTACCCCTCCTCCCGACCCCCAGGCGCCTGCGTGGACGGCACCCTGCTGAGCGCCCAGGGCGTGCAGCACTACTCCAAGCTGCCCTCGGTCAGCGTGGTGCAGGGGGAGCTGGTCAGCGGCCTGACCCTGCTGTCGTCCCGCACGGCCTCCCTGCTCCAGCACCACCCGGCCCGCCTGTCGGCGCTGCTCCAGCAGTACGTCAGCCAGCAGGGGGCGCCGGCCGCGGAGCCACGCCCCCAGGAGTCAGAGGGAGTGGCGGCGCAGTCCTAGGGGGCTCGTTGGGCCCCGTGGGAACACTGCGGGCCTCCACCGCGCTGTGGAGGTGATCTGGTCCAAGATGGAAGGCTCACCGGGACAGGACTTGTCTAGTGCGTCTTCCGCACAGCACCGTTCTTTTGGGGTTTTATAGACTGCCGGAGGGATTTGTTGTGAAAAATACGCTACTACTACCACTCTTTAAAATGTCTGGAGTGGCTTTATGGCGCTTCAACCCCACTGAAGACATTGGTGTGCACGTCCTCATGAACATTATGGCTTCTTAAATGTTGTTGAAATGTATCTTTTTGGTTTGATTCTCATGTGGTGTTTTATTTAATGACATTAAAACCATGAGCAACACATAACTCCTGTTTTAGTGTTGCACAATAAATACTACAAAATGGGTTCAGCTTGCCCCTTTTGGTGGTTTAGCATATTAATGAATGTAAGCAAAAGAAGAATGGCAAGTTCCTAAACTAGTCCAGCCATACGTTCTACACTGATGTCTGCTTCAGAGACATGGACAAGTTTTTGAACACGCATATTATGTTATGGCAGGGTGTATGTGTGGATGGGCTGAGCCCCGTGGGGCAAGCAGTTGATTTTGATGTCCACGTTAAGCTTCTCGGAGCTTAATACGGAACACTGGTTACCACCACTAGGGGGAGCTAAAGCTACCCTTCCAGGCTCGCTAACGAGTGGTCTGTGGCGTAGTCTCATCCACCTTCTCCCTTCTCTTGTGCTGTTGGCAAAGCTGTTAGCCGAATAAATGTCAGATCATGATCCATTTTATGATCTGACAAACATAAATTATACTCCTATCGATAATCCCTATATTATTATTGTTGCACTGTATATTGTAGTTGGTAAGGTTAAACCTATAGTTATAAATCTGTCTACATCGGGTGGAGTGGGTGCACTTAAACTTTAACAATATAAACACTAACAATGACTAAGGTGAAATTCAAGAAGAGCACTAAACTATTATTTAGATTGGAACAGAGTCAAATGATTGTCCAGCAGTTACTGAGCCTGCCCCATTTGTTTAGTTTACTACAGGCCATATGGGAAAACAAGTAAAGGGCAGATAAAACAACAAAAGAAAGCAAATATTAAAGTAGTGAAAAACAAACAATATGTAGATTTTATTTATTGTTTATTTAAACCCTATTTACCCCTTGTGGGTCAACTGTCTATCCATATGTTCTCCAACACATAAGTTAATAATTGTGTTGTTTTCCATTTCCTTCTGGTCGGTGTTCTCTCATCCCTGTAGTTGGTAGTTTGAGTTCCTATGTTTCTATGTGTTGAGGGACCCCTAGCCCCCAGTAGATTGTGAATACAGAGAGGTCGTTAAGGAGCAGGTAGAGGTTAAGGAGTGAATTCAAAGACAGAGGTTCAGCAGCTTGCTCAAGGCAGTTACTGAGCCTGCCCCACTTCTGTTTAGTTTACTACAGGCCATATGGGAAAACAAACAGTGGGCCGATCATACAACGTAAGAAAGCAAATATAAAGGTAATGAAAAACATACAACATGTAGATTTTCCACAGTCTATCCATATGTTCTCCAACATAAGTTAATAATTGTGTTGTTTTCCATTTCCTTCAGGTTGGTATTCTGTCATCCCTGTAGTTGGTACAGGGATGGAAATTCCCATCCCCATCATCTCTCCTAAGCAAAGAACATAGCATGTTGCAGTTAAAAGCCCAATTAAGCATGACGATCTGGAACGGAAAATGCATAGATCAATTAAAACTTGATCAAGTTTCCAGTCAGGGAGACTTCAAGCTCTTCGTCTGTTCTACTGAAGGCACATCATTCAGAAAAAGGTGTGGCTTTAATGTGAGAATTGTTTTAAGCATACATTAACATCAAGCTTTATTCAAACATAAAAAAAATTGAATCTCTACTTTATGAGGCCTGTTAGTTCTTCCGCCAACGGGGAGTATGTGTTTGCAGGCCTACTGAAGGGGCTGGGTCAAGGGTCAAAGGGCCGTGGTCAGAACTGACAATAGCCAAATATTCAGGTCACTTTTAGATCAATTTATGGTCACTACAGAAATAACTAATCTGTGAAAATGAATTTACACAAGTGTACATGTGGGTGGGAAGAATACTCTCTTGACTTGGGACATGAAACCTCCAGGGATCTTTGCATCCATTTGAAAGTGACGAAAAGGGGATGTCAGACATCATGTCTGTGTTCTCAGTGCATAACTGTTAGACAGAACCTTTGCAGTTACAGTAGGCCATTCGTATTCCTCTGTTGCTGGCATTGCCTATAAAGTATTGCAGGTTTCTATTTATGGTCAGGCGCCGCGCAAAGACACTCAAATGCAAGGCTTTGAATAACTAAAAATAAACTTTACTTTCTTGTCAACAAGATGCTATGCAATGCAAACCGATTTGGTATAAATGGTGCAGACTCAGTTGCAAACAAAGCAAAACTGAATACTTAAATACACACACAACAATTAGTCGTTGAACACAACTGTTTACTAACGGTGCCCCTAAATGAAAACACAAAAATCATAATCTGTGACATTAGTGAAGACAGGCTGGAGTGTCTGAATAAGAATGATAATCTCACATGATGTTATGATGTTATAATAACTATAACCTGACTGCAGTTTTTGTGCAAGATGTGAATAATCAAATCAATAAAACGCACACATAGCGACCTGAAACTATTCTGATTTCCACGTTCTGTTTCTCTCTGAATGTCTGGCCTCGAGGAGAACATTTTGTGGCCTTGAATATCTGGATGGTCTCTAGAGACCATCAAGCATTTCCTCGCTCTCCTCGATGTACTCTCAGGAGCCCCGAGTGGGACAGGGGGTATTACGACCAAAAGAGGGCGTGCCTCGGTGAAATGTCGCGAGATAGTTGGGAGATTTCACACATTAAGCTCGGGCGGGTGGTGTACGACTCGACAAAGGAAGATGGCTGCACAAGTATTGGATGGTAAGTTGAGATGTGTTGTCTTTGTATATATGTGCCGTGTTCTTTTCAAGGACGAGGCTTCAGCTGAGTAACTGTTTATTCAGATAAGATAGAAAGCACCGTCTGCAAGCGGCTACAGTAGGTATTATGCGGTATTCCAGATGCATCGTGTACCACACGGCCGAGTTGCCCATACGCGCGAACGTGACGTAATCGCTGGCTTGTAGCACTTACAACGTTCCCGTTTGTCTTTCTTGGCATCGCCAAGAGGAAGGGAAGAAAAGTCATTGGGTTGTCATTGTTATTGTTAGCTACATTGGCCTCTTTAGCAAACCAGCTCGAAAACCAAACTTTACATTGTATTGCACGCACAGCAAGACCATGCAATCCATCATTTGCTGACCGGATTAAAGCAGTAATGTAATCAAGTGTGTACAAGCATTTAAAATCGACATTAAAACGACGACGTGGTACAAATAAACACGTTGGTCACCCGTTAACATCTCATTACGGGCGCAGCCATCTTTGTTTGTCGAGTACCTCGCTGAACTCCACTAAAGGGGGCGTGCCTCGGTGTAATTTCGCGAGACAGCTTGGAGATTTCACACTTTGGGATGGTGTACGATTCATCTGGAATGCCGCATAACTATGTGCACAGGGAGATTCACGCCCCCCGTCGTTACCATGGCGAACTCCGACAAACAAACCAGACTAGATAACAAAAACGTATGGGAAAATGTCAGCTGACAGTATATCAAAGCAGGTTTTGGAGAAGTTTTGGGCGAAAAATTATTTAATTTCTTCCAGAAGAAAGGGACTACATTACGCTTCGGAGGGGTATATATTCAAAACTTTATGATACATACTGGAGGTGACAAGCTTAAATTCAGTTTGTATTCTGGCCTGCAACACAGTCTGATCCACATAACACACTTTTTCTTGTCCCGTTGCGTCTTGTGTAAAGGGATGAAATATACCCCATTCTGCAGCTTCTTGGGATACCGACTGTCCGTGTTACATTTACCCCAAGCACATCGTTTGACCATTAAATTGATATATTATGCCTCCTCCCTGTTTTCAATGGAGTTGACCGAGTATAGTTGAGGCTGGAATGTCATTGGCTCAGCTGCGTTCTAAGGGCGGGGCTTAGCGACAGGTCAATTGTCCGCCGATCTAGGGTGCGTGTGCGTATTATACATATACCGTGGAATCCGGTGTTGGCAGAGGTGCTGCATCCCATTAGGCATACCAGGCAATTGCTTGGGGCCCCGGGCCATTACCAGGGGGCCCCCTAGAGCCAAAAAAAAAAAAAAAAGTCGCTCCAAACCCCCCCCCCCCCCCCCCCCCGTCAACAATCGTTCCATACCCCACCCCCCCCCCCCCCGTCAACAATCGCTTCATACCCCCCCCCCCCCCCCGTCAACAATCGCTCCATACCCCCCCCCCCCCCCCCCCCCCGTCAACAATCCTCTGCCTAGGGCCCCCACACTCCCTAGAATCGCCTCTGGGTGTGGGTACCAGATTGACTCGGCTGCCAGATCGACTCGGGGTCCTGCGCTTACAGATGACGTATCGACACTTGACGTATCGACACAAGCCAACGGACAAAACCCGGAAGGGTTGTTTATAAAAGGGGCTCAATCATGGACATAAAAAGAAGGCTCAATCCGTTTTGGTTTTGATTTCATTGAACGCAGCCCGTTCTTTCGCACAACAAAGCCATTGGAAACACGTCTTAAAGCACTGATGAATGCATATGTAACCCAGTTGCTGTTAGGGACTCTTATTCTGAAGGAGAAGAACGGAAGTGTCTGCGTGTGGGTCGCTGTTTTGACTCTGTGTTGAGAGCGCTGGAAATAAAGTGGATCGCCCCGTTCAGTGAATGGAGTTAACCGATTCTTCTTTTATATATAACCCAAGTATAGGCAATAATAGTTTGTACATTCGATTATTATTCATAGTTTAGAAAACAAAAGGAGATCGTTAATATTTGGGAATTACATGAGAATGAATGAAACGCGCATGCGCATTTAAAAGACAGCGTTTACAGGAAGTGCGTCATTATTGGGCATCAAGGACCCCGAGTTGATCTGGCAGCCGAGTCAATCCGGTACCCACACCGGCCCTGAAACTGTTGGATCTTTTGTTAATATGAAAGGTGACATGTTTTTGCATTTGCAAGGCTGAGTTATTAAAAAGCATTAAACTGTAGAAATGAGCATCCTTCAACAGTCATTTATCCCTGGGGTCTGCAAGTACGGTGCTGACATGTTTCTTTTTCATGATTCAGATACCGGCGAAGTCGAGCCAACGGCGCCGCTGCCGGTGAATGAGGGTTTCACCAAAGAGCAGACCCTCTTCCTCATCCAACAGATCCGCCTTGAGCTAGGCGGCGAGGGACCCGCGACCGCGACCTCCTTCGATGAGCTCAACCGGCGGCTGAGGTCTGGGAAGAAGTCAAAGAAGGTGTTGTGGGAGGAGATGGCCGCGAAGCTGGCGGGGCAGTTCGGGGAGCACTTCCTGCAAGAAAAGGTGTGTCGCAAGTGGCTGACGCTGACGGAGGGCTATAAGAAAGTCAAGGAAAACTCGGCGTTGACGGGAAGGGGGCCGGTCCGCTTCCAGTTCTACAAGGAGATGGACGAGATGGTGGTGTGGTGCGACAGTCCTCCGTCCCCCGCGCCGGTGGACACGGCTCCCTCGCCGGCGCCCTGCCCCAGCACAGGGCTGTGGGGCCCGCTCAGCGGGGCTGCCTCCCCAGCGCCGCCCGCCAGCGCCTTCCCCCCGTCTCCTGCTTCCTCGGCAGCCAGCCCACCTCCAGTCCCAGCCCCCAGCAGACCCGTTGACTCCTCGAGGTTGCGGAAGCGGAAGAGGAAGGCGGACCTGGAGGACACGAGGGAGGATGAGCTGTTGGCCTACCTTGAGAGCTCTGACGGCGCTGCCATGGCTGCTTCACAGAAGCGGCACGAAGAGTGCCTGAGCGAGATGAAGGCGCTGAGGGAGGATCGGAGGGAGCTCCTCCAGTTGTTCGGCCGGATGGTGGACAAGATGTGAGGCGGGCATGACGACAACCGACACAAACGTTTAAAGAAGACTTTCTCTCTTCCTATTTTAACGTTTTATTTTTTTTACGTTTAATTAACCTTTTGTTTTGTACTCTTAATCTCAACAAAGTGTGTGCTAAATTCAACTGAATACCTCTCTACTAGCCAACTAAGGCCGTCATGTCGCAAATTCGCATTTCAGTTTTCCTTTAGCGAAGATTTTATCAGGATAGTATCCTGATCCTAACCTATATAAATCTCAGCCAAGTACTATTGAATTCTACATTAGAGACTAGAACATTTCAACAATTGGGCCTAATAAATTCACCAGAGAAAGTGCATCTCAAAAAGGAAATTAACCCTAAAGCTAAAATTACAAATCAACAAAAGTAACATAATGGGATTTTGATTGCCATCACGTTTTTTCGGTTGAAAACTTACAAACTACCTTTCCCATAATGCACTATGATGTATCACGGAAGAAAAAAAATCCAAGCAGGCGGTCCGACGTCCAAGGTGCAGATAAAAGGATCTTCTGTGGACTTATGTTAAAACAATACTTGTGTTAGATCAGTGTTAACAGTTCACCTCCATTATTGCATAATAAAGAAAAATCGTTTCGGACTTGCATTGCCACACTGGAATGAGCACTTTCTGAACAAGAGGTAAACAATTGGGCTTTAAGTAAACTCTGCTGCACTGTTGTTTCGGGAGTATATTCCCGAAAGCCTTGACACTTACTGGCTTGGTTAAATGTCGATGGACGTGGTTGTTGTGTTTAACATAAAAATGAGCAAAAGATGTGTCTCTGAACGTCATTTAGTGCGGTCTAAACTATTTTGAAAATGCAATTGCTCTCTTTTTTCAGAAGACTTAAAAAAATGTCAAAGACTCAGAGAGTGGGAGAACGGCTGCCTGAGGATGTTGGCACTGATGATTGCATGGATTCATACACGTATACTTACAGTCCCGATTTACTGAAGTACGTATGTCCAAGTTATATCCTCTCAATTATTCTGCTTTTTATTTTCTCAGATCACATTAAATGCAAGTATGTTGATATAGCCTCTGTAATTTCATTATAATAGCTAGTTTGTCTTATATCTAGGGATCAAGTAGCGTTCATAACTGGTGGGGGCTCTGGCATCGGGTTTCGTATAGCAGAGGTGTTCATGAGGTAAGTCGAATGCAAAACTATGATATATGTGTAACCTTATGTCAGCGTCCAATGAAACCAAACATTTACTTGTGTGACTGTTCTGGGTCTTTCATAAACCTTCTGCAGTAGTCGGACAGTGTGACTTTATTAAGTCATACTAGGTGACTGTAACTACTAGTTGAAGTTCAACCTGATGTTTCCTCCCGTCAGGCATGGCTGTGACACAGTGATTGCCAGCAGGAACCTGGATAAACTAAAAGAGGTGACATACAGTGACATGGCACGATATTACAGAACTATTACAGGAAAGTATGTTAGACAACACTGCAAAGTTATTACATAACTTTAAGGTGTGTGTGTGTGTTTGTGTGTGTGTGTTTGCTACGCTTCTGTCCAGGCAGCTAACAAGCTGTCGACTGCGACCGGACGCCGCTGCCTGCCTCTGCATATTGATGTCAGAAACCCTGAAACCATCACTGCAGCCGTGGAGGAGACTCTGAAAGAACTGGGCCACATCAACATCCTGATCAACAGTAGGTCTTCTTATCTGTGCATGTGTGTGACTCTCACAGCCGTACCCAAGCATGTATACATACATACATAATGGTATTTTGTTTGAATAACTGCTGATTGTTGTAATTTTAATAATAGCCAAAACTTTCTTTATTTGTTGTTGATTCATTCATTTATTGGGTGCTCTCATCAACATTGATATCATGGTCTGCGTATACAACATGTGTAGTGGTGGTGGGTGAAAGAGCAGCTATATCAATTGTGCTGTGAATAATTGACTCCTACAGTCTCTCCCTCTTGCATCCTCGACCATTCTCCCCACCTCCACTAGGGGGCCTTATTGAGTTCACTGGGCTGGAGCCTTCCATGAAGTCCCCAGAGTCATGCCCGATGTATAAACTTGCATGTACTTCCCGCATACATGTTACTTTTTTTGCTTCATAATGGCATTGCCTACACCTTAAATATGTGTTTGAATTACTTCAAAAAAGATGCAGCTGGCAACTTCCTGTGCCCGGCATCGGCCCTCTCCTGCAACGCCTTCAAAACTGTGATGGAGATTGACACCATGGGCACCTTCAATGCCAGCAAAGTGATCTACGAGAAGTGGTTCAAGGTCCGGTGAAAAGACATGCTTCCTGTCTCAGTCAGCAACATTTTCAACTGTTTAAAATAGTTCATCTGCCAAGAAAAACATAAATTACATGTAGCAAATGGTGCCATTCATAAGGATGATTAAATCTGTGAAAGTTCTAGCAAAATGCCAGCGATTTAAAAAAACACCCACTTTACATTCACTATCCGTTTGCGTTGCTCTGTTAAAAAAATACAAGAATAAAACTAAATTCTTACTCTGTGTGCTTTGGGCTTAATGTGGTTTCTCTGAGCAGGATCATGGCGGGAACATCGTGAATATCTCCGCAACTCTGGGCTACCGGGGCCAGGGCCTACAGGTGCACGCAGGCTCTGCCAAGGCAGCCAACGGTAACTCGCCTACACCTGTACTCCGCTACACCTGAACCCCATATCCAATCTTTAATAAAATGCAAATATTAGGCCAATATATATTGGATTTCAGATATATGGTGTATATATATATATATATATATATATATATATATACAAACCTACTCCCTTACACCTGTACTCACCGTTGTGATCCACAGATGCCATGACCAGACACCTGGCAGTGGAGTGGGGCCCCAGCGGAGTGAGGGTCAATACCCTGGCCCCGGGGCCCATCTCAGGCACCGAGGGCTACCGCAGGCTTGGTAAGCATTATTTATTTGTATGTTGGCCAAATATTTATTTCTCACCACTGTCCCACTATATGTGTCTCATTAAAGACACATTTAGGTATTCTAAGAAATATGACCTCTAATCATCTTTGGAGTGATATATGTAAAGGGAATGTGAAGTAACATCACGTAGGGCGCCATTTTGTGAGACGGCAACTAAGCGACCTTCAACCATGGTGCGTTCACCATAGCAATCAACGCTGTGTGAGGTCAACTTCACATTCCTTATTATGGCATCCAATCTCAAGCTATATGACGCTTCTTTGCCTGTAGATGTTGAACAACCCGGTTATCTGCATGCTCATTGTTCTTGCTGGGTTGGAGGTACAAGTTTACGTAAAAAAAATAAAAAATCTAATCTAATTTAAAAAAAAAAGTCATTTTACAATTAATTGAGGACATTAAACTCTTTCATACACAAATATAATAAGGATGAGATATTCCATTAGTAATCTCTGCTTTACGACCCTTAAACCCCCACGCCTACCCACATTTTACTTTACCTGAAGACAACTTTGAGAAATAGAACCCCCCCCCCCCGCCCCAAATAAACTACAATTTATCTAAAATACCCTTTTGCTGAAATGTTACCCATTTGCATGAATGTCTGTGTTCTCAGTGCCCTGATTTGGTTGTATTCCTACCTTTTTTAAACAAAACCTTTCTGGTCACCATAGGTATGCATCTTTCTCCTCTAAGCTGGGTATAGCTTATGGGGCATACAGGTTATATTTAAGTCCATGATTTATTTCGAAACGCATGCTACCCACTTGCTCGCAAAGATATACCTTCCCCTGAGACGGCTATTAGCTTGCTGTGAAGATTTGGCCGATGCGGTTTATTTTAATGTTCTCCTGGTCCTTGCAGGAGGGGGCCCCCAGGTGAGGCCAGGGGGAGCCTTCAGCTCTATACCTCTCCAGCGGGCAGGAAACAAGACGGAGATGGCGCACGGCGTCCTGTCCTGGCCCAGCCGGGTGTCATCCTACATGACGGGTGCGCACACTATGTGATGGATGGAGGGGCGTGGCTTCACCTCAGCCAATGACGTGGCTGCGATGCTGGGTATAGCCTCTAACTCTGCTAAACTCTGAACCAGCCCGCCTCCTCCTGGCCCAGGTGTGTAGGGAGGAGGCGGGGCCTTACAGACTTTATTACTTTTTTAAATAGTGTTGAAGTGTGTGAGTTTCTGTTACTGTGGGGAGACAGGCCGGCCCTAGATGTCAAATTATTTTCAATAATTTATCAATTGATTGAAAATACTACCTATAAGGCCAGGTTGATGGCCGTTCTGCAATTCTCCCGAACTCACAGATCCGGTCCCGTACCTGGATATATTTACCTGCTATTAAACGTTTCTGCTACCATTAGCCATTAAAATGACGTCAAGATCTGTCTTTTATTTCAGTGCCATTGGTCGACTGAAGCTAGGAGGGACAAGTGATGAAACCAGAGACTACCTGAACCTTCTTGTTGATTGCTTCGGTTGTTGCTAACATGCTATTCTGTTTTGGGGTAAAGGGCTGGAGTGTTGTGAATAATATCTCACAGGTCGACCAATAAAGTTAATGTACTGCAATCATAAATATTACATTATTACTTTTACCTGTGGCTACGGTTTTGTTACAGTATCATAAATGATGTATGAACCCAATTACTGTGTATCGGCTGTTTCAAGTTGTTAACATGCACATTAATAGAACAATTAGCTCATGGCAATGAACTGCTTGCTATCCAGACTTTCTCAACAGTGATTTTTGATTTGAATTGACATTTTTATTTCAAATATGCACATTTGACTTTGACTTTAGACACCTTTGACATTTGGAAAGGAGTGGGAAGAAGTATACACTTGTTTAATCCCACCCCCTTTCATTAAATCATACAATAATTATAAACTACTACCCGTTTCCTTTACTTAAATTAAACTTGCAATTAATACCTGGAAAAATAATTACATAATAAAGTTTCCCACTTGGAAGCAAAAAACATATTTTCTAAAGCTAAGTAAAAACGACATTATATATAGCATAAACATGTCTACATGTAAGTACATCCGTACAAGTACATATACACATGAATTCATACACAAAACCCCTTATACCACAGCCTCACCACACCTCAGTTTATAGATGGGAGTGCATCATGGCACTGTTAGCAACACCCCCACCCCAGATTATCAGCCCAACAATGGATCTGCCATCCAAGTCTGGTCCGCCCCGCCGCAGGACAGTGCCCCCCCCCCTAACCCTATCATTAAATTTCAATATTTTTGACTGTAGAAAATAGGTGAATGAGTATGTCCAATATATCCACCTTGTTAATGATTCGTACTGCCTTTTTTTGTAGTTATAGTTAAAGAGTACAGTAAGCTTTTATAAGTGTTATGCCAGACTTCCCCACAGTAAGTTAAATATGGTGAACAGCAAAGAATGTGGAATGAGTTGTGAATCCAGAAACGGTTTGCTTTATTGCTCCTTGATAACTTAGTTTTTTACATGTTAATAATATGTGGTTTCCAACTAATTTGATCATCAATAGTGACTTCTTCAATACCCACCCCTCAATTGAGATATGTACCCCTGTAGCCTGTACCATTTCCAAACAGCATGAATTTTGTCAAAATTAAGAATAATTTATTCTGATCAAACCATATTTTTTGAGTTAACCATTTCCTTCATAATGTCATCCGCAATTGCTTAAATCAGGTATCATCAGCAAAAATGACTTATTTCAGTATCTTCGACCCTTTATGTATTATTGTTATCAGTTTAGGCCTCAACACTTACCCCTGGGGGACACCAAAGGCAATGTCAAAAATAAAGAGAAGATCAATCTCCAACTTCACAAACCGAAGCCTCCTATTTAGGTAACCTTGACCCAGTCTAGAACCACTCCCCTGATGCTCATACCTTTCCAGTTTATGAATTAATATATCATGATTAATAGTATCTGTGGCATTTGTGATTTCTTCATTTGATTATATTAATTCCAGTGTTGTTGATCTGTTTGAACGAAACCTTTGACTTACAGCGAGTAGTTGGTGCTTTTCTAAAAATAATCTAGGCCTATTATCTATTATCGGTATTTTTTCTTTACCCTCAATAAAGAAGTACTTGGGATAGTTGCTAGAGTTGCTACCATTTCTTATAATACTGTTGAAGGAATTCCATATTCCTTTGATGTTATTTTTATTATATTTAGTCATTTCTATATCTAACCGATTATCTAAAACTTTTTCGAATATTTTTTAAAATTGTGGTAGTTAAGAGCGGGCCCATAGTTTGTTAAGTGGTGTTGCTCCCCAGTTTTAAACAGAGGTATTACTTTAGCTATCTTCATTTCATCTGGAAAAGAGCCGTTTGAAATGATAAATGACAAATATAGGTTAGTGGTTTTGAAATTCCCGTGACAACCTTTTCACCAGTGCCATGTCAATGTCATTGAAATCAGGAACAATTTGCTCCTTCGGTTATGTACAATATACAAGATTTAATTTCCTCCACATTATACACAAAAACATTGAAATAGGATTTCTCTCCAACACTCCCTCCATTTCCTTACCAGTTTAGGTTTTTTCTACAAGATCGTGCCCCACAGTGACCACACTGACAAAAATTGTATTAAAGCTGTAGGTAAGATCTTCAGTATTTTTTTCTTTACCCTCAATAAAGAAGTACTTGGGATAGTTGCGAGATTTTGGTACCATTTCTTATAATACTGTTGAAAGATTCCATATTCCTTTTTGATGTTATTTTATTCTCATTTAGGTAATTTCTCATAAGAATCTTTCTTATTTGTCTTGAAATGTGTTAATTTTATTCTTATATTTTTATATCTATTTTCTGCTTCTTTAGTTTCACTCTTCAATTCTCTGTAAGAGTGTTTTTCTTTTGCAAGCTTTAGTAATCCCTTCGTGATCCATTGGCAACTAAAAATAAAACAGTGTGTTTTATTTTACTGTTTCCACCCTCTTAATGGACAATTCATATCATATATGTACTGAACATAGGTCTTGTAAGCACTATAAACGACACCATTTTCATAAATGTAATCCAACTCTGCTCAACAAATCGTGTTTAAATTAATTTGTGGAATCCTCTGTATTCTGTTTTTTTTTTTTTTTTGGAAATAGATACATTGTGTCGATTAAATCATCTATAGCATTAATTTAACTTGGATTATTGGGTCAATATTAAAATCTCCAAAAAATGAAAACAGCTTTGTTACTTCTTAATTATTTGAAAACATGCATTAAATCCACTCCGTGAATCCTTCAATGTACCTGGCTCTCTATAAAAATAAATGATCGATTATTATTTTAAGGAAATATGTAGTTAACTTTAATCAGAGTGCGATACATAAATGTTTCCGCAACTTCCTGGTATGACAGACGAGGGCGCTAGAGCACAACCTTCATTGGGATTGACACGTTACCATATTGTTTTCAGTTATGTGTAACATTATCCGTTATCGATTTATCATAGTTTTGTATTCAAACACACGTGGTCAGACATTAGGCCTACTGTAAAAAACTACTCTCTGTTTTGAGATGGTTACATGATCTTGTCTGTGTGTGCTCGTGTGGTTGAGATCAGAATTTTCAAGGTTGATTTCGTAATACGTGCTGGGAACCAAGAGTCAATGTCATTATATTGCCATTCATGGTTTGATTCCAGCTATCCTGAACCCGGCAACAAGTGCAACCAGGGTCAAATATGGATTGACTCTGATTTGCAGTGCAGCTCAGATACAACATTAAATAAAGATGAACAAAAAGTGCCTTTCTTTGAAAACGAATAGGCTACTACACCGTGCAGTACCATCCATGAAATAACATTTATTTTGATGTCCCCTCGTTCAAATAAACGGGGTTATGGATTCTGAATCCTAAACACACTGCGGTGTGTGTTGTACGCTTGCGTGGGACGTCAGTTGTGTGTTCCTGTGAGTGCGGTCGGCTGGAGAAGGGGAGGGGATGTGAACGCCGCCGCTGCTGATGCTGATGCGAGAGCGATCTGCCTGCTGTTGTGATCGGCCATCACCAGTGGATCATCCACAGACGATCTTTGACACACTATTGTCGTTTTCTCCGTGGGTTTCGGCGTGTCTTGCGACCGCATCTGCATCGACGTTTCTTTTTTTCCGGGGGGACAGATGCCGGATAAAGACCTCGTTTCCCCCCTGGCCTGCCGTGTGTCCACATACAGGTGGATGAATCCTGGGAGGTTTGATCCGCTGGCGCCGCCGCACAACAACACGGAGAAAAACCCCGTCGGTTCAGAGAGCCAGTGAACATCGTCGTTGCGTGTGGGAATACGAGGTTGTTTTTCGATAAAGCAATGATGAGGAAGATAGGGGAGGTGGGGGCGACTGTCTGGCGTGCTAATCCGCTAACAGGCTAATTTGGCTAGCTAGCTAGCGTCACTGACACCGAAAATACGGGATGCTCGAAAAGTGCGTCGCTGCCAAAGTCACTACGTTAAAACGGAATTATAGGCCTGTTAAATGCGAACAGATTCGCGGTGATGCTAGGTTTCGAATCATGACACTGGCAGCAAGGACACTTCCCGTCAGCATCGACTTTGGATTTAAAATGATGATAACAGTTCGGAACGTTACATATCGATTCTTTTTTGATTAAGTGGTGTTTTTTTTTACGTCGCTGACTCTGTACGAATTCTCCTCCGGTCGATCGAAGGGTGAGACGTTATTCGGCTGAAGCGCAAGCCTCATTCATCAGCCCGTCGTGTTGACATCAGCCCGAAGGGTTTGGTAACGTCCACCGACGAGCCTGTCTGCTGTTTAGATGCCGTTTAAATCTCCCTGTTTGTGCTGGCAGTGTATTAATGCATGTCATATGTTGATTGAAATAATCGGTGAATAAAGTGGAACGAGCATCGCGTTGTTATTTAGGTCTACCGAAACCTCTACCTGTTTAATTGTTATACTAGTCGGTTTGCCGATCACCTCGCTTCCCGCTGTTAACGAACGCCACTTAAGTCGATCGATCTGGAAGGTCACCACCGATCTTTATCGGAGCTACGCAATAAGTTTTGGTTTAGTGCACAGAATTCCAAAATTACATTTGCAATATGCTGTGTTAACCGAAAGAGCAATGTCGCCTTTCAAATTAAAGATTCTATCTTTGAGGTAAGACGTGACGGGTCAAGTTGAACCAGACGAGAGTCCACCTGTATGGAAGATGTGCTCTCAGCCCCTCGAGGGCTCAGCGAGTGGCGATCCAAACGCCCATCTCTAGACTTTCTCACTTTAGATTCGGACAAAGGCACAATGTTTCCCCCAAACAACAGTGACCAGACTGGTTTGGTTTCGGTAAACAGAGACCAGGACAATGATTTAGGGAGCAGGAAAGAGTTTCTCCAGGAAGGTGAGGCTAACCTCGATAACCTGTTGAGGAGTGCTGGGTATTTCTGTGCAGAGGATGTTATCCAGCTACAAGGAGTCACGCACTCCTCCCCACCGCACCTCCCCATCACAGAGAAACCAGAGGAAGCAGAAGATAACGGCGACCGCAGCCTGTCATGGCTCTTTGGGCCTGGCTCCCCTGACCTCCTGTGGGGCAGCTCACTGGAAGGTCTCCCACAGGAAGGCTCTGTCCAGGACCAGACCGGCCAGGGGGACGAGATTAATTTAATCTCCCTCAGCGTGCCTTCCTCGCCAGGGAAGGAAGTGCCCAGGACTTCGGAGCACAGGTTATACACGACTACTCTGTTGGAGGATCTCCTCTCCGGGGACCTGCCGTTCTCCTCTGCCGCGCTCCTCCGCCCTCGTTGTTTGGGAGAGCACCACCCACAGGGTGTCACCCAGGAGCCAGCCGGGGAAGTGGAGGGTGGGGCCTCTCAGTCACCTGAGAGCGGAGCCCCGCCCGCGTCTGGGAACAAGACCCCTCAGAGTTCACCTGATATCCACCACCTGCACACTGACTGCGCGAGCACACCACAAGACATTGCAGACGGATCCCTGCCTTTATTGGACTCTGAGTTTCCCGGCTGTCCAGGAAACGGCAGCCTTTCTCCCATTGGTCCGTCCCCACTCACCTGCCCAGGTGAGCCGCTGGATTCCCCAGAGGAAAAGTCTGAGGGCGGGCTGCCGGCGCCTGCTCTCGTCGACGCACACCCATCCCACGGCGCAGGTGAGTGTGAGTCACCTGCTCCCTGCTCGCCGGCCCCCGGCACCCCCACCGCCGCCGCCCCGCAACCCTCGGAGACGCGGCCCTCCGATGAAGGCGTTCCGGCGGTGGACGAGCTACCTGGCGACCCAGGCTCCCCGGAGAAGGCCTGTGGGGTGGGCGTGATGGACCAGCAGGTTGCCACTGGACAGGAAGATGTGGCGGCCGTCGTGGTGGATCTGTGCTCGAAAACCGAGGAGCCGCCATGCCAGGACATCGGTCCCGCCTCCCCTCTGAATTTAACGGCTGGCGCTGACGGCGTCACTAGACCCACCACCCCGAACCAGGCAGGCCCAGAGTCTGATTCCGCAGGATCGTCCTCTCCAGAACCTCCAGAGTGGACTAGCGGTAAATCCCGAGAGGACCGGAGGTCTCTCGCCAAGATCGTGGCGCCTGACTCCTTGCCCATGGTTTCCACGGTTACCCAGAAGGAGGAGAGTGTGTCTCCACTGAAGGCGGTGTTTGATGCGCTGGACCAAGATGGGGACGGGTTCGTTCGGATCGAGGAGTTTATGGAGTTTGCTGCTGCCTATGGCGCTGATCAGGTGAGGTGTGTGTGTGTGTGTGTGTGTGTGTGTGTGTGTGTGTGTGTGTGTGTGTGTGTGTGTGTGTGTGTGTGTGTGTGTGTGTGTGTGTGTGTGTGTGTGTGTGTGTGTGTGTGTGTGTGTGGCCTCTTGTTTGCCTGAGATGACGTTTTAAACAGATGAAGGTATTGTGTGTCTTATCCTGAAGGATTTCAGAATTGATTTTGGCGTTCCATACATTACAGTACTTCCTGTTTATCCCAAGGTCCGAGCCAAACAGAATGAGTCCATCCCAGTGATGTAATGGAGTGAGTGCAGCGTTTCAGGTTACTAAGTGGACGATGATATTTCACTGGGTTGGAAACCAATAAACAAAGCAGATAACAGCAAGACGTAATTTGAGAGTTGTGACTAAGTGTGATCTAGGGGTGGGGGAAATTAACACCCACACCTCTTAAATAGGCTGTTCCTATTGGGGTGTGTTCTTCATTATCACCACATGTGTTATCAAGCCTGATCACATTATACTAAAGTACAGTTTTGTTTGAAAAGTTCATTATCATTGATCTGGAGCTCAAGGTCAGGCATTGAAGGCAATATGAAAATACCCTGCAATAAACATGACCTAAACATGTTTAACTTCAACAGGAGACAAGTAGCAAAAAAGAACGGATAATTTATTTAGCAACCGTGGGGTGCATCTAGCTTTGAATGCTGGGTCACATCCAGCGATGGGAGAATACAAGGGGGTTGGTTTACCTGAGGAAACCTAACCTGAGCTATTGCTACTCTGTGGACTTCTGGTACGTGTTATTTAGCCACACAGCTCTGTAGCCATAGGCCAGTGGCCTAGTGCTACCTGCCTGGTGACACTGTGCTCTGTATGAACCCCACTAGACCAAACCAATCAAATCAGATTATTAAGGTGAGCACATAATCACCCTAGGGCGGCGTGGGCCTGTTTTATCTTCATGGATAATCTTTTAATGTTGTGTTACTGGGATTAAACACATTTTAATCGTAATAAACCTATTGATTTAGCACATTTAAAGCAAGGATGGCAGCTCTCAGTTGACTTGTCAAAGGACTTTGTGTTCGCACAGCTCTTGTTCTGTCTGCTTCAAGTAAATATGTTTTCGCCAAATGGCACTTTCCTCTTCAAATTCAAAATCCTTTCCAATTCGTTGTATGGTTTTGACACAGGTTCAAGGTTTTTTTTTGTGTGCGCAATGTTGTGCCAAGGTGCTGGCATTTTGGAATTATCGCTTGCATGTGTGGTGGATGGTGGGGAAGAAGATTTAAAGCCACATGGGTGCTGGAGTGGGTGAATTACTGCTTTGGGACTGTTAAGCCAGGCAGTGGCGCAGTTGTCCAGTACTGCAGGATTTTCAAGGGCCTGTTGAAGTGTCAGAGCACCAGCGCACCAAAAATGCTCCCTTGAGGTGTGTGTGTGTTGTGTGGTTGTTGTGTGTGTGTGTGGTGTGTGTGGTGTGTGTGTGTGTGTGTGTGTGTGTGTGTGTTGTGTGGGGTTTGTGTGTGGTGTGTGTGGTGTGTGTGTGGTAGTGTGTGGTGGCGTGGTGCGTGCGTGCAAGCCTTTTGAGGGTCTGTTATTCGGAAAAGCGCTGTTGAAAATGCTTCCCTGTTCCTTTTATGTGAATCCACAAAGCAGAGGGCTCTGTTAGTTCTGACTGCATTTCAGGCTATACTGGCACGTATTTTAACTACAACCCGCGGGATAAGCTCCTAATCTATATTGGTAGTTTTTTCAGGAGTTAGGGGTTTAGTTGCCTCAAGGCATATTGCTGCTAACGAAGTCTGTCAGCGCTGTACAACCCCCACATGTTCAGTTGTCCCGTTCATAAGTCCTGGTTGGCGTTAATCTCTTATGGGTTCTTCGCATGCTGTTGCTGCTTCAGGCTCTCAGGCCCCACTACTGCATAGACCCTCATTCCTATTCCAAGCTCCTTCTCGGAGCCACCAAGGATGGTTGAAGCACATCCCCATCCGACCTGATCCCAGGATTAAACGCATGTTTTCTGCTAGCCTGAAGGAGATGACATGAGGACTTGATTCTGTCCTCGCAGCCTTTGAAGCACTTGCCAGTCACACACACAGCCTCTTTATTCCTTTTGTGTGAAACCATGAAGAGTCTTAACAGGCCTTTTGTGTTCCTGAGGTGCTCTACAGAGAGAATAAGATTGCTATGGTCTCTCTGCCCCACCTTGTATTGGTGTCCATACTGGGTCATTGGCGGCCAGCTGCCGACAACAACACTGCAGACAAGTGAGGCGGGCCTCTTAAAAAGACTCCACCAGGGGTAGGCGTCCAGCATGTGTGCCCTACCTGGCAATAACCTCCAATGGAAATAATTGTTCGCCCCCCCCCCCCGACCCTGCGCTGGCTGTGAATAACAGGTTGGCGATTTCCCACTATTATTATTTTTATTGCTGTTAAACGCACCCCCTCATTTAGTTACATTGGGAATTTGCTTTGAATGGACCTAATGATGCTAGTGTGGCTATTTGATAGAAAATATATTTTTTGTAATATGTCCTGCCAACCCTCCATGTGCATTTTTTTGTTCTTGTTGGTACCCTTTTCGCAACAGTTTTTTTTATACAATCCGGCTGAATAGGAGTGTGCGTTTTGAAATAGTAGGGTCTTTTTTTTAAGCCTCCAGATTAGCAGACAGTTCTTTGGCTGACTAATCATGCTTTTAATCCAGCCCCCTCCCCGTCAAAGCCCTGTGTTGTGTGTTGGGGACCCCCCCCCCCCACTTCCGGCCGCCAGGCTAGTGCTTTGGGCTGGATCAAGAGCAGAATGGCTTTTGTCCCGCTCAGAGCGCTTGGTTCGGGTCAGGTACTGGTTCGGTCACCTGCCTGTGACCCTGTGCTTCATGCCAGAAAAGAGAAATGGATTTTGAGTTCTGTTTGGGTTGCCTCGTAGCGCTCCAGATATCTGGTCTGAGATACTGGGGATGAGTTTAATTTCCTGTGCTGCTTTGTTTGTTGTAACTTAAAGGCTTGGAAAGATTTGTTTGAGGCTGGTGTGACCAGGATTGTGCATATTGATTGCTCCGTGTCTATCCGAGCACCGGTATTGGGATGTTCATATTGCCCGGGAGCCGGCAGGTTCGGCACTCCTCACAGCAAGGTGAGCTCCTCAGGTGCCTCTCGATTCCTCCTCTCTCGTGACTCGTATTGGAGGGGAGGGGGGGAGGACGGGGTCCGGGGTTCTTCGTTACCAGAAAACAAAGCCCGCTGGAGTTGTATCGTCTGTATTTGAGGATGTCCTCTGTTGACGTGCTGCCAAGTGGCTCTGTGGGGAGGTGAGCACCAAGCACTGGGATCAATGTGAGGCAAACACGTCACATTCATATTGACCTGACAACATGTAGATGACAGCTCTATCTATATCACAATCTTCTCAAATCCCAAACTTTAAATATTTTGGGACTCATATATATATTTGTATACATATTTCCGTAATGCACAGAATAAGAGGTTGACACTTTGTAAGTGCTGTTGTTTTAGTCAAGCGGGTTTCACTCAAGCCCATAGATTAGGTAGGTATAATGTATTTGGTCATTATCGGGAAAATAAGCTTATTTCGATAATGACCGTGTTTCTATAAAGTATCCCGCTTATTACACGCTTCTTGCCAAACGAAAAAATAACTTCACGAGGGTGTGTCTTTTTACAAGTTATTTGTTACCATTCCTAGGTGGTTGAGCAATAGGAGAAATAGTTCACCAAAGATGTTGACGTCGCCTAGCAACCGAATACGCTCGGGTTGATACCAGGCTACTTGCGGAGTGATATGAAAGCCGTGAATTGACAGCAGACATTATATGCTTAGCAACGGTCAATTCTCAAAAAATAATTGGCCGCCTGAAGATCGGGATGGCCCATTCAGTACAGCATTAAGAAGAGCCGTGTAATAAATAAGAGGAAAGGTCAAAAGTAGTAAACTCAGTTAACAAACAAACCCAGCAACTTCCTGCCGAGTTCACACAAACTACCCGTAATGTAAAGACATGTGAGAACAGGCCAAGCCCTGTTGCCTTACATTCCTACCCTGAATATTGGAATGAAAAATTTGACTATGCAAAGTGATTTCCCGCCACGATTGACACCTTAATGGTTCTGTTTTGAGTGTTGCCCTTTTCGATGATTTCCATACAGGTTTTCATGAGAGGTTCAGCAGAACATGAACAGCTTTCTTTATGTTGACCAGTCCTCACTCTAACAACTATTCGTTTTTTTTATATTGAAATTGAATCCCCCAAATGTCCTCTAAAACAGACCAAGCAGTTGTTCCAAATTCAGAATGTTCGGGCATTGCAATCCACCAATAAAATTCCTACAAGTTCAATTCAAACCGCTAGACAGTCGGTCAATCCTAACACATTTACGACACTGTGAGTAGCAGTCACAGCTGGTACGCCTGTCGCTGTTATCATAATACATCCATGGTCGGTAAAAGTTGAGAATGAAATTGTGGTCTGGTCGTTTTCATCACAGTACAATGGTTTTGTTTGTATACCCTTCCACACATGATGTATAATAGGCCAGCAGGTCCGTACTGCCTACTAAAGCTTGTGCAGACCTTGTCATCCGTTTCTTCACAGTATAAAATGCTAGACCGTTATAGTTGTAGTCTTCATGACTCGTGTATGAATGTGAATTATCTGTCAGAGAGCACACAAAAAAATAAGTGACAATATTTTGTATTTGGAATAACATTAATTCTATGAATTTATAAACTGCCCCAAATTACATGGTTAAAACCAAAACAAAACCACATTGACAAGCAGGCTACTGTAGTGACATCTGAGTGGCCATGACTTATTTCAGAGGCATATCTGCTTAAAGAGAGAGACCATTGAGTTAATACAAGCGCCAACTGATGGCCAGCCTAGACTTGACCTGGATGGGGTTGGGAGCAGGGGGATGTTATTCTAGGAAGGACTTCTCACTGATGGATGTTGTGGAGGATGTGGGTGCTTGTGGGCTCTGCCTCGTTAACCACCGTGTCCCGACATCTTACGCCGTCCCTTGGCCTCGCCAAAGGCTCCATGGGCGAGCCATTGGAGGCACTCGCATTTACTTTAGACCCGGTAAACTAAACAACGCCCCATGCATGCCAACCAAGGCTAGATGAAATAATCAACATTTTAGGAGGAAGCCAAAAGCAATTCTTAGAACTGCTGCATGTGAACCATTTAAGATCATTGTGCTACTGTATTCTGTCAAGAGGACAGGGTTGCTTGCTACTTTCACTATCTTCTGGTGGTGACTTGTAGATGGACTCAGACCTCTCTAGGCTGGGCCCAAGAAGGGCCTTGCACAAATATATATATATAATGGAATAGTTTTGCTGCTTCCTCACAATTTTAAATAGCAGAGCTAAGGTTAGCGTGTTTTTCCCATCTAGAATGCTTGCAGCGGTAAGCCACTGCTAATGAGCGTGTGTTTAGATGTTGAAATTTGCATGCATTTGCATGCATGTCCTGCACACACTTGCTTGGGTTCCTTTTTAGGGCGGAGCTCGAATATTCGAATGTTCAAGTATTTGAATCTCATTCAGTATTTAAACATTTTCTTTTATTTTACAAAAGAAATAAAACATATTTAGGAACTGAAGGTAGAAGGCTAGGTTACATCTCATCTGAATATCCCAGTGATAAAATATATTTATACCATGGTCGGGGGAAGACTCAATTCTTGATTGGCTGCAGGGTGTGCATTAACCCCCTCCGCTGCGTGTCGGACAGTTCGAAGGCACGTCCATTATGATATGGACACCTCGTGTCCTAGATGTCCAAGAACCTTTCATGTCATTGCTTCGGTTGAGGTAAATGTAGCCATCTAAACAAAAGGGGCCAAATACGGGATTTGTTTGTTTTGTAGTTATATATATTCAAACATTCTTGGAATATTCAGGTGGCACTCTTGACAGCTGCTCTCAAGTGTGACGATACGCAAACTATTAACCCCCCCCTCAGCCATCAGGGCGTTAATGGTTTAAGAAGGGTTTTAATAATAAACATTTTAGCAGCTATTTCAAACGAGTCAAAATGACACCAAAAAGCTTTGCCTAATGATAACACCGTGCTGGGTGTCCGCCCACCAAAATAGCGACGGAAATTGACACTGGGTAAATAGACTATTCCTGCTGTGAAATTCATTCAAAACGTTGCCAAAGCACCTATTGCTTTGTGATAACTGGAGGCCTAAGCTCTCCTACTTTGTAAAACGTGTGTTCGAAAAAAACTGCAGTGAAGGCTCTGCTGATGAGTGGATCCGAAAGCCATTGACGAGCACTTCGTTGTACCAATTGAACCACTTAAGGAATGAAAAAGGAAAAAAAAGATCATTGATAAAAAAGGAGATTCTGCAGCAATGGGTCTCCCCTCTGCTACGTTAACAGGCAAATGAAGGATAGCCCTATGATTAACTTTACTTTATTTTCTCCACCAATGATTGATATTCGGGGTGGAACCAAACTAAATATTCAAAGCTTTAAATTATTTATGCTAGCCTTAGATTACTTTACATCGCTGATGCAAAGTACTCTCTCTGCAACACACACACACACACACACGAGCCACCACCAGCACACACACACACACACACACACACACTTTCATTATTTTAACCACCAACCCCTACCCTCGACCTCTCCTGCAGAGCTTCCTTTGGTCCTAATAGGTTCCCTATAAAATGTTCTCGTTAGACCTGAATGTCTTTATCTCTCTAGCTCTCACTAAAGCCCCTTTTACCCAGCTTGTTCAAGTGGTAATGTTGTGGCTTTATTCTGCCTCGCCTTCTGTATAAAACATGCAAACACGGGATGATGGGCCATTGTTGTTTGACCTTTAAGCCAGCAGTGGACATAGCATCACACCTGTGTTGATGTCAGTGTACAGGGGTGGAACCAGCATGCTGGGAGAGGGCTGCACCGTCTTGATTATGTTTATGTTTGCTATCCACCATCAGGGGATTACATCAGCTCTGAAGAAGAAACACACTACTTAGTAGCTACCAACAGCATGGACAACGGATCTGCAATACATTTTTATCTGTTTCAATATCTCCTCCAACATGTTTCTGGTCAAACACATCGGCTTCCTTGATTCCGCCATTGTAGCCTTTACCGCATCAACATTTTGATACAATGTTCAGGCAACTTTGCTTGCGTTTGCAGAGTCATATAAATGGTGCAAGGCCAGCAAAAGCACCTTAATACTCACTTGCCAAGCCATACGTGTTTAGAGAAAGCAATGTCGGCTGGCCAGACACATATGTTAGTAAAAAGCACACACAGGCATAGCTTTGTTAGGTTCTGTGTAAAAATGCAAAGACAGCTTAACTGGAGGAATCCTCTTTATGGCACTATAGCCCTTCCTGTGTCGGACGAACATGGATGGAACAGCGAGCAGGACCCTATTTCCTGTGTGAGCTGTTCCATCTGCTTTGAGGGTGTGGAAACCCTCTGCCTACATGAGTCAGTGTCAGCATTTCAATACAGACCAGGCCCTGGAAACATGCTCACACCCCCAACCCATGTCTCCCTAGCGTCACAAGTCTATTTCCCCGCTGGCGAAGAAAGAAGTACTATTTGGGGTGGTCTTGTAGCACACAGTAGGCAAAGGCTGGTTAAGTTAAAAAAGGGTTCACATGCTAGTAAAGGTAAGTGGTCACAAGCTAATCAAGGTCACGGTTCTGCTAAGGCCAGGCTTACTGGCCCTGGATACAAGGTTGAGATGCTGGTCTTGGCTTCTCTGGAGCTCAATGGATAACCTTAGTAGAGGGTCTTGAGGAATCTGGGATTAACGACTTAGATTTTTGAACTCCAAAAAACAGTCATGTCAACACCTCTTGACAGGCCCACTCCCTTTATTCTCTCCGTCTCTGTTGCTGTCCCTGTCTTTCTATTTTTATCTTGCTCTCTCTCTCTCTCTCTCTCCGTCTATCTATCTCTGATTGCATCTGGATCGATTTCAGTCAACAAGCACCCCAGTCACTGGAGGTTAGAGAATTTCACAATTAGTGAATCATCTTCGGGAGACTCAGCCCGAAAGCGTTAATCAGACCCAACATGCCGAACACACCAACGTGTAGCTTAATAGCTTATCACAAAAATCAGCGTAGTTTACTGTTTACATGATATCTTTCTAAACATGGCTCAATGTCTTAATTTAGCTCACCCTAGCTACACATAATCCAACCTAGTTTACAAAATATAACCTAACTAAATCTAGGTCAACATAGACCATCCTACCTCAAAATATTTGAACCAAGCCTAACCTAGCTGCACCTAGCTCACCTTAGTTCACAAAGACCCAGATAATAACATGAACATTCCAATATAGCGTAACCTAGCCATCCATATCTTATCTTCGCTTGACCTAGCCAAACCTGCCTTAACCCTAGTCTCACCGTATCCATCACCCTACCACCACTTAGGCCACTTTATTTTTATTTTTACCGCTGTACATTGATTAACATTTCAGGTTCCACGTCATTGTAATTGGCTAAAGATTACTACAGATTTAAATAGATTTAAGAACAGATATAAATGACTAGGGACTACATATGTAAATAAGCTAAGGAGTTATTTTATGCGCTTATTTACATCTGTAGGCCCTTGGCAGGTTATTTCAAATTGGTGGCCTAATATTATCAATACAGTTCTTCAGGAATCACTACAAAACTATATAACACAATACAATACAATGCAAACACAACTTCAGCCAGCAGTAGTAAACTGTAAAAAAAAGTATCTAATGGTTAAAACCATGCTGTGCAGATTTGACACTGTAGGAATACACTTATTATAATCCCCTGCTCAAAGCTTCATCCAGTCGCGCAGATGAGTTCACTTGGGTTGAATAGCTCTGTCCCAGAACAGCAAACCGGCCTAACTCCGACCTGCATCGTTTCTGGCTCACCCAATCAACCAATCTTAACCCAGCCCACCATATCTTAACCCAGCCCACCCAATCTTAACCTAACCCACCCTATTTTATAGTCCAACCAGGTAATCCTAATTTATCAGACACCTACATCGCGCAATTCTGCTCATTAAAACCAATGGAAGTAGTGTGTTTTTACCCCAGCAGACTATTGTGTTCTCAGTGTCTCTGGGACCGAAGGAGCCCAACCACTGAAACCTCGGCCCTCTTGCGGCCTGGCGTCTCCCAGCGCTGTGCCACAGACTCGTGGGGGACATGACAGCCTAACGATGAGTTGGTGAAATACTTCAACACACCACATTTGGCTCGCTCTATCATTTCAGCGGGCCTGTTGTGATTGCTTGGCGCCACCAGAGATTCTCCAGATATAGAAGATATCTGCAAAATATAGGCTACATGATTATTCTACATCTGGAGGTAAACGTACGGTGATTCTATGTCTGGAAATATATAATATTATTATTATATTATTATAGATAATAATTGTATATTTTCCTGATGTTGTCCAAGATGGTTCTGGATCACTGGCTCCTCTTCTGCAGTTTTAACGTAACGCTTAGTAGTTAATGGTTAATCCTAGTCCAACACAAGGTTGTTATACAGCAGACTTCTGTGTCGATTGTTACAATGTTATGTAAAGAAAACAGAATGCTTGGGGTAGTATGTTTCCAGAAAACCCAGTTATCGTTGAGATAAAACTTCATTTTCACACATTGCAGCTTCCAGGCCTGATACATGTGTTAACAATCTCTCTTGACAAACTTTATAGATTTAACCATGTAAATATATCTTCTCACTTAATGCATTTGGTTCTTGTCTGAATAATTCATTTTAAATGTGTCATGTATGTTGGGTTCTGGGTGCCCTGCCAACTAGTGATGCAGTGACATAACGTGTCTGTTATCTGGTTGGTCAGCACCTCCAGTTGCTAGGTTACCGACTCCAGCAGGAGTTATAGGGACACGGAGGTCATTGTCGAATGGCTAAAGATACACTAAATACACACAGGGCTGTGTGTGTGTTTTGTGTTGTATGTGAAAGTGGCTCAGAAGGTAGTTTGATTTCTGTCTCCTTCTGTCAATAGTGTTCTTGAGTCTTTGAGCAAGGCAGCTCGCCCTGCTTGCTTGCGGCTGGTTGTGCAAGTGAATACAACTCATGAATAACAAATATGTTCCGCAACCTACAAATATGATCCACAGCCATGAAGTGAGGAGAGATACAAATCAATATTAATGTGACAGTATGAATAGAATGGGCGCTGTGTCCAGCGGTCTTCTCCTATATGCTACAGTAGCAGAATATATCCACAAATAACTTATTCTCACCACTCACCTGCTCAGTTTACAACCGGGCTTTTTTTTTTTTTTAAATGGAGGTCAAAGCTCGTATTCTAACTATCGAGCGAGCTGAAGTAATTCAACTCTGTTCCTTAATCTAAAATCTAAACCGAACAGCCCTCTAAAGCACCACGGGACACTTGTATAGCTCAATACACAATGCTACCAAGTGGTGTCTTTATTTTAAGGATCTTCTTTTTTGTAGTGTGTGTGTGTGTGTGTGTGTGTGTGTGTGTGTGTGTGTGTGTGTGTGGGGTGTGTGTGTGTGTGTGTGTGTGTGTGTGTGTGTGTGTGTGGGGGGTTACTAAGGTGATGTGTTGTGGTGTGTGTGTGTGTGTGTGTTACTAAGGTACTGTGTTGTGGTGTGTGTGCAGGTGAAGGACCTGACCCGGTTCCTGGACCCGTCCGGTCTCGGGGTGATCAGCTTCGAGGACTTCCACCGTGGGATCAGCACCATCGGCAGCGGGGGTCAGTGCACGTCACCACACTCTGAATACTACTGTGTCCTCTGTAGTACTACCACAGTATTACTACTGTACCCTCTGTAGTACTACCACGGTATTACTACTGTACCCTCTGTAGTACTACCATGGTATTACTACTGTACCCTCTGTAGTACTACCACGGTATTACTACTGTACCCTCTGTAGTACTACCACGGTATTACTACTGTACCCTCTGTAGTACTACCACGGTATTACTACTGTACCCTCTGTAGTACTACCACGGTATTACTACTGTGTCCTCTAGTACTACCACTGTATTACTACTGTGTCCTCTGTAGTACTACCACTGTATTACTACTGTGCCCTCTGTAGTACTACCACGGTATTACTACTGTACCCTCTGTAGTACTACCTCTGTATTACTACTCCCCCCAGTACTACTGTATTCTCTGTAGTACTACTGCCCCCCTCCTGTAGAATATGTATCTCACGTACCATTAACAATTTGTTTAAAGTTAATCAGGTTGTGGGAACACCAGAATATTAAATATATTTACACAGATAAATGATTGAATTTCTATAAGAAGTTATGAGACAATAGATATAAAGTACTACATAAAGCGATTCCAGAAGCGTATTTCTAGAAGCCAGATTCTAAATCTTCCCCTCAGCCAAGGTGCTGACATCCATATTTGATTAGCCTTTGTGTTCCTTTCACCGCCGCCTTCTCATTTCCCACGATGCACCTCTCCGAGCCAGGCTGCTGTTTATTTTCCTCTGGGGGTGAATGTTAACCTGAGATTTCCCGACCAATTTGCGAACGCGTGTTAGTCTAGAACCTCTCAGTTCATATTCAATGTTCAAGGGGTGTTATCAACGTGGCCAGACCAAAATGAATCTCGATGCAATTGGTCAGACCGATGTGAATGATCGAGTAGATCCCCAATAAACCACGCTGTTCCAGCCTGGCCACCGTGACATCATCATGACACAGGTCGCCCGGGGATACAATGAGGTCATCAAGACACCAAGGGATTCATCAGTAATGACGCCCGCTTCCTGTGTTGACCCGCGCTGTTGCCAACCACAACTGGGTCTGGCTCTGGTCCGGCTCACTTTAGTTGGTCTGTGGCTCCGCCCCTATGTGGGAGTGGCTCCACTCACTTTATTTGTTTCATTCACTGTATACATTTTTTGATAACACGCATAATGACGATCTACTCTATAAATGATAATGGGACAGTGCTATGCCCCACTCCAGTCTGAGTGCAATTTCAACACCAGATGTTTCTACTGGAATGTCTCCACTCTTGTCTCCATTGAATTCCAGTTGTGTTCGTGTGTGTGTCTTTGTTTGTGTGTGTGTGTGTACCATTCGGTGTGTGTCTTTGTGCGTGTGTGAGAGAATTTGTGTTTAGGTGTGTTTTGTGTTTGTGGACATGTGGGATTGAGTCTGTGTGTGTGTGGGGGGGTTTGCAGAAACCTATTTAGCTGCCCCCACCCCCCCCACACCCACACACACACACAGAAACACCCACCCCACCCCCTCCTCCAAGTCTGTGATACTAAAACCTGCCCTTCCATTCTCAGGCCTGCCTTCAAGTTACACACACACACACACACACACACACACACACACACACACACACACACACACACACACACACACACACACACACACACACACACACACACACACACACACACACACACACAGTGCGTCACTCTCTCCAGAATTGTGTTTGTTGTTGAAGGGAGGTCTATTCCCAGTGGGAGACTAATGTTTCTTCCCTACTCTTTGTTACCATTTGTAAACCTTTTATTTGGTCACATGGTGACCGCTCACTTGATGTTCACATGGCCACCTGCTGTTTAACTTTAACGAGACCCTGAGGTTTGTTAGAGAGGTGGCCGTCATATTGTTCTGTTCAATACACTTTTATAGCTGGAGGAATTCGACCAAAGTTTACTTTATGACCCTGAACAGCTTTGCTAGTTTAGCATCTTGTGTTGGTTTTGCTGACTGTGTGTGTGTGTGTGTGTGTGTGTGTGTGTGTGTGTGTGTGTGTGTGTGTGTGTTTGTGTGTGTCCCCAGGTCCTGAGCCCCATCTGTACGACGCACACTACAGCCCAGGTGATGGAGCGGTCGGTTGTCCGGAGGAGTATGACGAGGTGGGGGAAACAAAACGCCTCTGTTCAAAAACATCCTGGATGTGGTCTGAAGTACATTGGACTATGCTAGCATCACAGCCACTACGTGATAGAACCGTACGTGCTAAGCTAGCATCCCACCGTTAAGCTAACATCACAGCCACAAAGCTAGCCTCACTGTTGCTATGCTAGCATGGCAGCCACCAAACTAGCATCACAGGGGCCTTGCCCCTTGGGCAGCTGCACACATCTGGATGGCTCCTCTTCTCCGAGGCTGGATGGACGGGTCAGGCTTCTGTATGCGTGAGAAATTATATTTTTCTACAGCTGCGGTCAAAATATCTGGAATTCCTGCCTGCCGTCTGCCTCCCTTGTATGTTTAACTCCCCCGGCGCGCTGACCGACGGAGATGGACTCACGTTAGCAACAGCACCCTCTGGTGGTCAGTGCTCTGATTAATGTGTCTGATTGGTTTCCATGGCCAAGCACACAGCCTGTCAATAAGGGTTCTTCCAGAGCGTCGAAGATTATGTTCTGGCTGTGGGTGAGAGCATTTCATGTTTTTATGTTAGCCTGCTGGTGAGGGCAGGATAAAGTGGAGACACAATCAGACAAACGCTGTATACAAAAACACATGCATTTGTCACACACACACACACACACACACACACACACAAACAACCACACACACACCTTTGTGCAGACATAAACAAACCAGCATGGGTGTTTGGCAGTTCAGGCCACAGTACAGCTTCATTAAAATTGGTTTAGAGGTTCAATCCCTCCACCTTCCCCCCTAGGCCCTGGTCCTCTGCCCCCCCCCCCCCCCCGGACCCCCCTAGTGCCTCGCAAGATGGGGGCTGTGTGTGAATAGGAGAACTGTTCCCTTGCTGTTGACTGTGAAAACAACGAGGCTGTTCCACCAGGACACACACACACACACACACACACACACACACACACACACACACACACACACACACACACACACACACACACACACACACACACACACACACACACACACACACACACACACACGTAATGAAACTTACAGATACAAACTTGGACACACACTTATATTAAAACACACACAGACACGCACAGACACACACCAACATTTAATAACATAGACCAACACACATACCCAGCCCTCATATCCGGTCCATTGACCATGAAAGTTGAACGTCGGACTGCTGAATTGGATGGCCATGAGAGAGCTGTGTATTTGTGGACATTTGTGTGTATTTTAATGCATTTTTGTGTGTGCATTAGTGTTTACTTCAGTGTGTGTGGTTAATGTTTTTTTGGAGTGTGTGTGTTGCTGACTTTGAGGAACTCCTCACTGGATTGTGGGTAATCTCAGCCCCTCCGGGTGGACCTGGCCGTGATGACGGCCAGAGCTAGACAGACAGCAGATTAGAGGGTCCCTGTGGTGGTCTCTCTCTCTCTCTCCCTCTCTCTCCCTCTTTTTCTATCCCTCTCGTTAATTCTCTCTCTCTGTCACTTCCATACTCTTTCCTTTGCTCTCTCTCTCTCTTTCTCCTTTGCTCTGCCTCTCTCTCTTTCTCCCTTGCTCGTTCTCTCTCTTGCTCTCCCTCTTTCTCCCCTTACTCCACCCCTCTGCCCAAGCAGGGCTGTCCCAGAAACGTGGTTTTCGGATAGTACTCTCTCTGGTTATGCGAGTGAGTGAGAGGAAGTGTTAGACAGTGGTAGTCGGCCGATGCCCAGCCTTCCTGTGTGTCTGAGGGAGCATGATTCTGGGCACCATGGACGGCCCGCTGGGCCTGGTCCCGTCCGGAGCTTCCGGCTGCCAGGTAGGTGACTCCAGCTCAGACTCTGCCCAGCGTCTCACCTTTGCACTGGTGAGTGATCGCTATCTTGATGGCTGATTGCTAATAACTGATGGCGTTCGGCTATGGTTTTTCCTCGATGGATCACCGATTGTCCTGGCTGTGGTTGGAGGGATTTGGGAGGCTGAGGAATTATTTTTTTCCAAGTTGTACACTGGGCTGTTTGTCCTGGGGGTGGGGGAACATGGAACGGAGGGGCGAAGGTGTGGAGGCGAGGTGAGTTTAGCTCGGATCGTCTCTCGTTAGCCCAGTGGAACATACCTGGGTTGCTCCAGTGTGATTGGACAGCGGAGCGAGCCTTTTAGCTGGTTAGTTGCTGTTCAACTAGTTGGTTTTTCCTCTTAAATCAGCACACGGTTTCCCTCTTGTGACGCAATGGCTTATGTTAGCCGGCACTTTACGTGTCTGTACTAACAACCAGAAAGTGGTTTCTTATAAGAGGAACGGAAAATTGCCCTTAGGACCCTGAGGCTATGACGCAAGGGCGAGGAGGTAAAGGGGTTCAGTTTGACGGTTTATCATAAGGTTTAGAGTGCAAGCTGTCACCTAAACCTCACTTTAGTATAGGATTAACTTGCTGTAGCGGCAACATATCACCCTGTTCTTGCAAGGAGTTTAATCATTTGCCATTTGACACAGTCTAACCAAGTCTTACTTGGCCTTATTGCATAACCTGTGTACCACAGATATGATCGTCTGCCAGTCAAGTGCTGAGCAAGCACAAACGAGTAATTCACTGTCACAATTCACTCAGTTTGCAGTGGTTTGAAGTGATTTTTGGTCCCTTGTTGTTATCACTGTCATTGAGTCTCACGGCAACAAGGATTGGATTTGAATAATATGAAACGATGGCACCCAGGGGTCCACAAACACGGGGGATCTGTCGATAATCATTTCAGATGTAATATTCGTTACATTTAATACCCACACCAGTTTAGTCTACCACCCGTGCGCTGGTAGATACAATAGCAGACGCACAGTCCAGGTTATGACTGACATCTGTGTTCATCTGCTCTATTAAAGCCCCACGGAATCGTATGCATCTGTAAAACGACCCGGGGATGAAACACTGATTGTGATTTGCGTCCTCGCAGCAAAACGAGGTGACGGACAGCGCCTACCTGGGCTCGGAGAGCACCTACAGCGAGTGCGAGACGTTCACGGATGAGGACACGGGCGCGCTGCTGCAGCCGGAGATGCACGAGGAGGTGGAGACGGACAGCGGCATCGAGGCCACGCTGCACGACGCAGAGGACTCCGGGAACAGGTCGGTGTCCTCGCCGTGTCCGTGGACCACCGGACATGTGCTCTACAATCACGTACATGCTTACATATACACTGATACACTTGCGCATCGGGCAAATGCTTGTCCCGAAGCTATTTAGTATCGAGGTTATGAACAAGCCACGCATGCGATTGACATCTATGAATGAAGAGGTGGACTAGTTGTCCGTCGTCACGCAGAAACAAGTATCGGCAGGGGTCAAAGGGAGGTTGGGTTCTTTCAGCAAATGCTTCATGTAAAAAAAACAAAAACAAGCAGAGGTATCACTAGAACAGTGCATCTAAACAGTCCATTTATATGGTGCTTCCTAACCTGTGGCCACAGAAGTGCGTTACAATGTGTCCCTCACATTGAGCCGTTCGTGCACCCACTCATAGGCGGGGGATCCGGGTTATGGTTCCTCCATGTGGGTGAGAGGCCTGCGGGGGGCCTGTGGTCTAGTGCCGCCCGCGTCATTTCCCCTCGCTGCACGGTGACGCGGGAGGATGACAAATTCCAACACTATCGTAAAAAACCTTTGACAAAATAGACTTTGGCAGAACAACACTGGCCGGAGGAGTTCAACAATCATCTCCTGTCCGGTATCGTAGTGTTACCCAGGCAACGCTGCACGTTATCAGAAGGCGGTTGGAGAGTTCCCAGGCTTGGTGACGGTGGAGCTGTTTTGTTGTGATACCGCTGAAAAGCTTATCTAATGAGGGCTTCTTACCTCGTACGAAAACCTCTGCATTCCCAGGTGGCAGTGACCCCGTCGATTAACCCCGCTCTACTCCGATGTATTGAGCCATTTAGTGTGATCATGAGCTAATCCTCTGCCCTTATTAATCACATGGGTATGAATCCCTTTTCTACCAATGTCTAATTGCACCGTCTTCTCAAACGACCGCTAGCGAGCGATTGTTACTGCCTTGCATGTTTACCCCTTAATTACAATGTACAATAATGGCGTAGATAATACACGTGTCCTATTAAACCTTCCCACCGGAGGTTGTGTAGCCAATAGATTGTCTCATTTAAACACTTAATATCCTGTTGTAAAGGCTTTAAATTGTGTAGCTACAGCCCTGGCTGGAGACAGGGGGGGGCTTTAGTGCTGTCGTCCAGCCGGTCTTGGCTCATGTAGGGTATAGACAATCTGTCCTGTTGGGTATAGACTATGTGTCTTGTGAGAGTTATTACCTCCTAGTGATTCAAGGTGTCATATCCTAATGCTGGTCCACAGCTCTAAAACACATGTTGGAGTGCTGCCTTTGTGTGTGTGTAGAAGTCAGTGGTAGTTAAAGGTGCTGTAGGTTAGATTCAAGAGCTGTTATTTGAGTGTTATTTGTTACTAATGTCATAGCCATCCGTCAGCTACTAGTGACTGAAATGCTCTGTGAGAATGTCTTTTTCGACTGTGCATGCCACTGCATGAGACCATTTTAGATTTTAGACAACGTCTGTGTGATTTCCGACTTCACGGCATTTCTTCCCTGATTGGTTCGGAGATTCCATCTTGTCCGTCAGTCACAGGTGCATGAATGCAACCCTTCTCAATGGCGGGGAAACTTAGGGAAGAAGGGAGCGAGAGGAGATGGAGGGGACGTTTTCTTTGCTTTTGTGTCATGATCAAGATTTGTTTCAAGAAATGCCCGATTTGCAACATAGGTGTACATTCTTTTTTTATAACAGACAAAACACCACTTCCCAGACTTGATTTAGCTTCGCATAATTTAAATAGCAGTAGCAGCAGCATTCTAGCCCCCCCCCCCCCCCCCCCCCCCCCCCCTCATTGCCCGTGTCCTCCCTTACAGATCCTCCATGACTCGGCTAAAACACCACCCTGGCCTCCTGGAAGGGAGGCCTTGGAGGGGGCAGGGGTGATGTGTCAGCCCTCTCTGCTGACACATCACCACCACCTGTCGGGTGGGGCTGGATGATGGATGTGCACTTGACCCTAGTCAGGGATGTGTTTGGAGCTTCCTGTGCCAGGGTAGACCTTGAATTCCCGGAAGTGTCGAGATAGCGTTTTTCTCTCGCTCTTTTTTGCCCCATATGTTTGTTTTTTTGGTCTTTCAGTTCTCCAGTTCCACTCCCTCTCAGTTCCTCCCCCACAGTGATCCAAACCCCCCCCCCCCGGTGGAAATGCTGACTGGTCAGGGCTCACTTGACCCGCTCGCTCCTGGCAGGAAACCCTCTTTGATTTCAACAAGTGACTCAGGGGCACCGAATCCTCCCTTAAATATTAAATATCTTGACCAAAGTGTAGAGTTAACCCTCCCCACCCCCCCCCCCCCGCCTGCTTGAGTCTTGTTTTAAGATCACTGATCAAGTGTAACACAAGGACAGCCACGTCAGCAGGTTTTCCCCTCAAAAACAACTTCAATCATTTCCTGTTCCAGGGAATGTGAATCTCTGCTGGTCTTGCTCGCCCAGCTAGAGGTTAGGCTGCCCTCTGCGACGGTTGCATTTAGAAAAGGATTACTACTCCAGACGGGATTAACCACACCCACTCCCCCCCCCTACCCCCCCAAAAAAAAAGCCTGGGGACTGGGCATGCCTGACAGTCGCGGCGCGCTACTTAGCATTAAAGCTCTCATTAGCCATCACTGCCCAGAAGTAGCTCAAGACCATGTCCCGGTCCTAGCGTGGCATGTGGTAGTCCGTGCCGCGGTGTTTGATTGGACGCGGCGGGCGCTGTGTGTGTGCGTTGTCGTTGCCGCGTGGAGCGTGGGAAGGTGAGGGCCGTCAGGATTCCTCTCTGGCTGTCTGGCGTGCGCCCCCCCCCCGTCGGCCCCCGGCTCTCCCGCCAGGGCGTTCGAGGTTGCCGCAAGATGCGCTCGCTCGCCTCGCCGGCGCTGTCGGTCGGTGACCTGCACCCGGGTCTGACCTCGGGGTGAGTGCCCTCCCAATCCGCTTCCACCCCCCCCCCCAGTGCCCCGAGTCTTCTGTCCTAAAGCCCCCGAGCCCGGCCCCAGTCCTCTACCCCCTGCCCTCTTGGTACCCAACGTCAAAGACTTTACCCTCCGCCCTTTGACCCTCCACCCCCTACCTTAACAAGCTCTATTGAACCTGTCCACAGTGGTGTCATCGTGGGACAAAAACAGGTCACGCCCTTTACAGAAACACGGGTTGTATTTCTGTAGTGGGCTTGACCCCTTTGACCGGTTTTACTTACATGCAGCAGGGCACCGGTACTAGACCTAACGAGTGACGATAAGTCTGCTGCCCTACGTGTGCTTTGATACACAAGTGAAGCAGACATGTAATTGGTGTTGTGAGTGTCAACTGTGTGGGTCCTACGGTAACACCTCTGTGAAAAGGGCCTATTAGACACCCCATTCTACCCCGGGCGGCAAATCACCATGGCAACAGTTTGATGTTCAACCACCAGCGAACCCGAGTGTTGAAGGAGAATCTAAGGCCAAATCCCATTTCTACCCCTTACCCCTCCCCTTACCCCTCCCCCTTGTTTGAAGGGGGAAGGGGTAAGGGGTAGAAATGGGATTGGGCCTAACCCTTCCTATTCATAGGAAACCTATGCTTGGGTGTATTCTGAATGTATTCTCGTGCTAGACTAACCGGGCACACACCCAGGCCTGCCCCGAATCTCAGAACAATTCAGCACATCTCTGCAGTTCAGCAATTCAGGCCGCGATCAGGGCCAATAGATAGCTTTGCATTCAACCCAACTGCAGTTGCCAGAAAACCGTGAGACAGTTTGTCCGGCCAAGGCAGACTCGGTGGATTAATGTGAATTAACAGATTATCTCCTCCGGTTGTAGACACTTGTCCAGATTGCTCCACGTCCTTCGCCAACCATTAATGACCAAATTACATGCTCAAGATCCGCTCATTCAGGTCTGCCCGGTTCAAACAGGTTTCGGATGTGATTTGCGCTGGCATGCTGTTGATCCCCCCCCCCCACCCCGCACCTCAGTGTCCGTTGTGTTGACGTCTGTCATAAGAGACAGATCTTGTTACAGCTCTCTAGTGGAGCTGTGGAGCCTTCTACCCCAGTGTGAGAAGCAGCCAGTGTTGTGAAACAAGAATCCACACCGAACCCTGCTCCTGGTCTCTCGCTGGACGCTAGGGGTGTGCATGGTGGTGTGGGTTTGTTTACGCAACACAATAATACATAGCTGGACGCTAAGGGTGGGGTGTCTGTATACACAACACTACGACGTGTCGTGCAGCTGTGTGTTAGGGGTGGGTGTGTGTGTGTGTGCTCGTACCTCCTGCAGAGCGGGAGAATTACTCATCTATGTATGATCCAAACTCACAGCCACGGTTTAAAACATATTCAAACAGCTCTGATTAAAAGGTTGGCTGGTACTTGTAGTTCTACTATCCACTCATCTGAAACGACGGGTCAACTGAACTCTATCAAAGAACTACATACATGAACTGGCCTGTTTGTGATGGTCAGAACGACTTTCTGTTGCAGAAGGCCATGGAATCAGACAAGAGGCCTGGATGGAGAAAATACACACGCCTCTTTTAGACACACACACACACACGCACACGCACCTACAAACAACCAAACAAGGTTGTCAGCTTAACCCTGTGTGTGTGTGTGTGTGTTGCAGGTTCTCCCTGAACTCTGAGCTGCAGGACCTCTCCCTGGTGACGGTGATGGGAGGAGGCGAGGAGGAGCACTTTGAGGACTTTGGGGAGAACCATGGGGCAGAGCTCCTTGAGGGCGGGGTGGAGGATCAGGAGGAGGGGCCTGCTGAGGATGGTGGCCCCGGGGCCCCTCACACCCCGAGCAGATCACCTGCTCCTCCCTCATCATGTCCCCCAGGTACATATCAATATACATATAGACGTGTGCATACACAGGCCTTTATGTTACTATGTTATGGTACGACTCGTTTGTAAATATATAACAGTTTAATGATTGCTACCTAAACCCTTACGGTCAGTTGTGAACACCTGGGCTCCACTGCCTCATTGTTTCTCGCCCATGTGCCACGGATTATGTGCGTTACATGTTCTGCAAAGTGCGTTCATACATTGGTGTCATTAGATTAGAGAGTTGTGAATTGACGCTAGCTATCGGGAGTTGTGGTACATTTTAAACCGAGCCGTCAGTGGAGCATCTTTCCTTCATTATTATGGCCGTTCCAAGCCTCAACCAAAAGCTTACAGAATGCTGATCCAACACACAATCCGGGGGTGTAATTCAGCTGTGGAGCATATGAGAAACAAACTCTGCATTCAGCCGTGATTTCCACCCCAGCGGTAAAGCCGTCTGCCAAGCTGACAATTCGGGAAGTGTAATTTTTCTAATCAAAAGGGGGTCACACTCTCAAGATTTGAATTTTAAATACGAAGACGTTATCAACACATATGACTGTGTAATGATAACCAAAGATAGAAAAAGTATATTTGCAAAATACACTTCATTGGGTGACCGTTAGGGCCCTCTCGCAGAAGGCTTATCCCGTGGTGATTTTGAAAGGTTGTATATGGGCTGATGCCATGAGGCTCGGTGTGTCTGTTCTCTGTTATCTGCGTCCTGATAGGAGAGAGAAACAATGAGAGCTTTGTTCAAATGGCCCTGTTGTACTGTTTGTTCAGTAGAGTAGATAAGAGCAGCTAGGAAGGTTCTAACACTCCTGCCGCTGCTACTCTTCCTCCTCCTCCTCCTCCTCCTCCTCCTCCTCCTCAGGCTGAGCTTCAGAGCAATGTTTTCCCTCTGACCACAAGTATATTAGTGCTAATAATTTAATAATAAATTAAGACTTGTATAGCGCTTTTCTAAGACTCAACGACACTTTACACTGAGAGGTGCTGGTTGTGAAACAGACAACAGGCAGTCAGCAGAAACACACTGGGGTGGATGGGAGGGAGAGGGGGAGACAGAAGAGAATAGATGGGTCTTGAGGCGGGACTGGTGGATGCGGTGGATCTGAGGGTTGGGAGGAGGAGAGGGGGTCAGGGAGATATGGGGGAGCGAGTTAGTGAAGGTCTTTGATCTTTGCAATATTGCAAATGTGGTAAAAATAGGTTTTGATGACTTGGCGGATATGAGGTTAGAGGGAGAGGGTGGGATCAAGGATCACAGGTATTCCTGTGAGGAAGGGGAGATTTCAGTTTTGTCACTGTTGAGTCTGAGGGGTTTTGGGGGGATTTGGTGTTAAGGTATATCTGAGTGTCATCGACATAGCAGTGGAAGTCCAGGTTCAAATGACGGAGAATCTGTCCGAGAGGGAGAATGTAAATAATTAAGAGGAGTAGGCCAAGTAAAGAGCCTTGGGGAACGCCTTGTCTGGCTGGATGAGACAGAGGAGTGGTGAAGCTTCCAACTTTATTTATCCAAAGAAGGGCAATTATTTTGCAGCTTTCCTTACACACAATCTAAAGACCCCTAAAACTCAGACAAGATAGTTGCCAGAGGCAACAGCTCAATGTACATAGGTCAGTACAAGGAAACAGCCGGCAGCAGTAAATAAAACAACATGTCATGGACCAAGTCTAAAGGAATATAACAGTTACTTAAAATGACAACTGTCGATGTTTAATAGCCTAATAGCGAGAGGAGTGAAGAAGTGTAGCGGTGTAGTGTAGTGATATGTTCTGCTTAGGGGCAATAGAGACGATGAATAGAGATGATGATTCATCTGCTGGAGCGGTCGGACCGGAGCCAGATGAGAGCAGTGCCTTATATACCGAGGTCTACGAGTCTAGTGAGAAAAGATGTTGTGGCTCACTATGTCGAAGGCTGCACTCAGGTTGAAGAGGATGAGGATGTTAAGGGCACGGTGTCGGCAGAAGGATACTTTGAGGATTTGGGTTTGGGTTTGTGTCGCGACGAGGAGTTCGAGGGATGTGAGAGGAAGGGGAGATGGTGGTTATGGTATTTTTTGAGGAATGGGGGGAAGAGCGGCAGTTAACAATTCTGTGGCGACAGTGCAGAGCTGAAAAGTTAAGTGTGGCATTGGGGTCAAGGGAGCAGGCTGTGGGTTTGGATGAGCTGATGAGTTCAGAGATGATGGAGGAGGCAACAGGTGCCAAGTGGGAGAGATGGCGATGCGGGGAGGGGTAGGGAGAAAAGAGAGATGGCGGGGAGAGGGGCCAGAGTAGGGGCTGCTGGGTCAGACGCAGAGGACAGAGATTTTAATAGTGGTGATTGTATCGGCAAAGAATTTAAGGAATGACTTGCATTGTTCAGGCGCAGAGGGCGTCGGCAAAGGGCTTGAGAGTGGTTGTCCACGTGAAAGGAAATAGTCCGGGGGGAATTGGGAGGGAAGGGTCGCTCCACTAGCTAAACGACCAACCAGGTGGTACGGGCTAGCGATAACCAGTTAGCAGAGAGCGTTCAGGAGAGCACCGCAGTTAGGGTCGAAGGCAGGGAAACGGATACACAGCAATCTAAGACAGCCAACCTGGCACGGTAGGGAGACGAAGAAGCAAGAAAGGGACACAAAACTGAGAGAGAGGTACAAGCGGCAGCCACAAGCGCGAGAACAGTGCTCTCTGACACAAACACGCACGTCAAAAGACAATAGATGGTCACAGTTCTGTACATAAGTGCATAATTAGTTGAGTAGTACTTTAGCAAATCTGTATAATAATATATGACTAATAATGTAAAACTCAGTTGGTTCTCTGAGTGACCGAAAGTTACAACGTGATGGTTTAATTTGATGCTTTAGATTTTCAGGTAAACAATATGAATGATATTAGGCTTTTTGCCTTGTTAGTTAAAGGTCCAGTGTTAGAATTGAATGGCATCCGACCGTGACATTGCAGATTGCAAGCAATTGAACGTCCCCTCCCCCACTCCCCTAAGGTGCCAGGATGTACTTCCAAAATGATGTCACCATCAACGACGCAATGAGTCACCAATTGTCGAATGTTGATGAGGTTCCTCCTGAATGATTTGTAAATTATGTATATGCTATTTATTCTATGCCACACACACCACACACACACACACACACACACACACACACACACACACACACACACACACACACACACACACACACACACACAGCTCCCAAAACGACGAATCCCATGTGACCTCTCCCCCTCTCACTGCCTCCACACACAAAAATACAGATTCATACTCTCACGCATGAATACATTCAGATATATCCACACTCACAAACAGCTACACTTACACTGTTCCACACATATTCAAATAAACACTTGCATGCATAGTTCAACACAAACTGCATATAACGTCTCATTAATACTTTCACACATTCATATCAGTTAGTCACATACATGCTCCCCGCACAGCCCGTCTCTGCGTGGCTTCAACCTGTTAGAGACGTCACTCCCGCTGGCCGTCTGCTGGCCCCATGCTAACAGCTAGCAGGTCGCTGATCTGCTGCTAGGTTACCGTCATGGATGGTTTGAGAAACGAACGAACGAAAGAAGACATCCATGTTATGAAACACAACATGCAGTGAAACGACTGGAACTACCCACTACTAGGGCTACTAGCAATATGACTAACCACTAACCCCCACGTCCCACCTGAATTTACCTTTGCACACTCTTTCCTCCTCTCACCGTTTCATTTATTACTCTCTCATTCACTCTTTCACCTGAACACTTCCACTTTTTCACTTAAACATTTTGCACGCACCTTTTCCTTTCATCATTCTTCTCCTCTCTTCTCGTCTATCCTCTCCTTTGCTCTCCCCTCCTTTCCTCTCCTCTTTCCTTCCCCTCCCCTCTTTGCTCCCTTATCCTCTCCTCTCTCCTCTCCTGTTCTCCCCTCCTTTTGTTCTCCTCTAATCTCCCATCTGCCCCTCTTTTCTATTCTCCTCTCCCCTCTCCTGTCCTCTCCTCCTCCTCTCCAGCGCTCCTTCTCCTCTCTCTGACTGCTTGCGGAGCTACCTGAGAGAGGAGGCGCAGGACTTCTTCTGTAGCCAGTGTCACAAACAGATCAACCGTCTGGAAGATCTCTCCACACGCCTTAACTTCCTGGAGATGACTAGGTAACCCCCGCCCTTCACCAGCCCCCCCCCCCCCCCACCTCCACCCGCCTCGCCTCCATCTCCACCCCAACGGCTTCCCTTCAAGCTGGGCCCTTAGCCGCCATTACCTCGCCATAGCCCTACTGCGCGTTACCAAAGGCACTGTGATGTCACTTCCTGTGCACGCAGTATTATTATGGTTTGTGTACGTGTGTGTTTGGTTGCATCTCCCCCATCTCAACGCAGGTGGGTGTGTCAATAGCAGTGTGGTGTTTGTGGTGTTGGTTTTGTTTTTGCTGTTAGCTTGGTCCTAGTGCCTGCCCGGTACTCTGTTCATCTGCAGCCCTCTCTCTCTACTAGCCACGCCCATTCTCTACCGGCCAATTCAAGGCCCGAAAACATATTTTATTGGCTACAGTTTGTAGTCCTCTTTATGATGTGCTGTACATCCAGTTCTGAACACACAATCTCAAACACACATGACTGATGATTTTAAAGAGTCACCCAACACAAGGATCATAGTGCCGATAGGGCGCCACCTCTGGCTAAACAGGTCATTGCAATCCTATTTTTCTGATTGGTTTGAATTTCTACCTGGTTATTCAGCCAGCTTCATGAAAAACAACAAATTCCAATAACCTATGTTTCCTTCTGTCCCTGTTTTATTTTGGTTGTCTTGCTTGGTTTCTGTGTGGCTAAAAGCTCAAAAAGTCAACATGGCATAACATTACATTCATGTTCCCATTTCGACTCGTCTGGTGTGGTTTGCTGTGTTGGTGTGACATCTTGTTGGTCATAGAGCAGAGTTAACCAGACCCTGGTCTCACATCATATCATCGTAGACCAGCGCTCTGATGGTGTGGTGCAGTGGTGACTTCTGGGTGGCTGTAGAGCTGCTGGTCTATCTCTTGCTCCCTCTCTCTATCTGTCCCTCTCTGTCTCTCCCTCCCTATCTCTCCTAGTAAAGTAAAGACATCAGCTGATTGGGTCTACTTCCTGTCCATTCTCTTTTCCTGATCTGTTTCCTGTTGTTCTTTCTATCCCTCCCCAGCTCTGGCAAGCGACTCTCCAGCAAGAAGGTGGCAAGGTAGGCTACCAAACTGGTACAGTTTACCATAGATTGTTCTGCTAGGTTAATGGGCGAATGCGCTAAACTACGCTAATGCATTTGGCTTATTGTTTAGGCTCATGCACTATGCTAGGCTAACTATGTGTATATGTACGGCAGGCACCTGCTCCAGAACAGCTCGATGACGCTGGACACCGTGAGCGACCTGACGCGAGACATCCTGGAGCTCGCCGATAACGACATCACTGACAAGGTGACAGACCCCCCCTCACCTCCGCCAACACCCTCACCTCCTCCATCCCCCTCACCTCCTCCATCCCCCTCACCTCCTCTCCCCCCTCAACTCCTCCACCCCCCTCACCTCCTCTCCCCCCCCCCCCCCCGGCCAGGTGCTGCTGTTGGAGCGGCGCGTGGCGGAGCTGGAGAAGGAGTCTGACGCGTCGGGGGAGGTGCACCCGGCTGCGGCAGGAGAACCTGCAGCTGGTGCACCGCGCCAACGCCCTGGAGGAGCAGCTGAAGGAGCAGGAGGTGTACGCCGAGGAGTGCCTGGAGCAGGAGGAGCGCCGCCACAAGGAGGCGCTCGCCAAGATGGAGCGGGACCTGGGGCTGGAGCTGGAGAACCTGCAGACCAGGTGGGTTAAAGTGTGTGTGTGTGTGACCCATTGGGCAGAGACCCAGTGTAGAGACCAGGGGGGAATTGATCTGGGGGGGGGGGGGGGAGTAGAGAACTAGTGTGTAGAGACCAAGGGTGTTCTTACGGCGGCTATTAGAAGTGGAAGTACAGTATACTTCATTTGAAGTCTTGCCACTTGTCAAAGACTGTTTATACACAGAGGACGCTGTACAGAAGCCTGAGGCCTAAACCAGCTTCTAGCTACTACTCTTAAACAACGTGAAGATAGAGTAGGCCATATAGACCACTGCGTTATGAAAGGCAGATCTGAGATGAATCTGTTCATTCAGACTGAACAACAGACCGTACAGATACAGATACAGACCTCTGGAGGTTTTTTAATACATTTTGTGACTGTTGGAGACTCCATGAGGCCCTCTGGTGGTAGAAACCTTCCACAGCCTCAACTGTGGTCTGTTTAAGGTTGCAACTGAGGTGACCGTTCAATGCCTCGTCTTTTTTTTTAAAGGGTTTAATGTTAAGGGCACGATTTAAAAATAAGCTCAAAGGGTAAGTGAACTCCTTTTTCAGCTCAATTCCAACTCCGTAATTGAAGACCATGCGTTTGAGCTGAGAGTTATTTATTTGTGAGAAGGTGGGGTCATTGAGGATGAGTCTCTGTCCCATGGTGACGGCCGATACAAACTTTGTTCTTTTCGTCTGTTGTACTGCGTTATTCAGCTAGCTAGTGCTCATCTTGTTGCGAATGGTTGTTTAAATGAGCAATGTGTAAATAAATGACTATACCGCAATGTCATTCTATAATACAAGTTTTATAAAAGAGCTATGGTTTGAGCCTGGTCCAAATCTTGACTTAAATGCACAAAGTTTTATAAACGTTTGGTAAGAGGCTATCTACTCCTACATGTTTAAAACTTTTGTCTAAGTCTGAACAGCAGTGTAGAAAAAAGTGTGAAAATAAATTATCTAGCAGAAGTTGGCCAGAGAAAGCGTGTTGGCCTTCCCTTGAGGGCAAGTATTAAGGGTGTGTGTGTGTGTGTGTTTCAGGATGCAGCAGCTGGATGAGGAGAACAGTGAGCTGAGGTCATGTGTTCCCTGCCTGAGAGCCAACATAGAGAGACTGGAGGAGGTACACACCAGAGCAAACGGACACAAGCAATGACACAAAAATACTAACACCAGCACACACACACACACACACACACACACACACACACACACACACACACACACACACACACACACACACACACACCACACACACACCACACACACACACACACACACACACACATACTTACACACACACACACACACACACACTCACACTCACACTCACACAAATACTAACACCAGCAGACACACACACACACACACACACATAAATACTGAGACACACACAAATACTGAGACACACACGCGCGCGTGCGCATACATATAAACACTAACACTCACTGCTACACACAAATTAACACTTATACACACTACCACACAGACACACATGAACACTACTACACACCCATGAACAATTCTACGAGCAAACAAACACGTATCACCCATCAACACAAACAGCCACATGTTTGACCCCCGGCCCTCCGTATCTCCCCCAGGAGAAGCAGAGGAGTCAGGACGAGCTGGAGGAGGTGGCGGAGCGGCTGATCGAGGAGCAGGAGACGCGCAGGAAGATGTCAGACAAGCTGAGCCACGAGCGCCACCTCAGCCAGAAGGAGAAGGAGAGCACGCAGGAGGTGCCCCTACAAACACATGCGCACACACACACACACACGCCATAGTATGTTATATTATAAGGGACCCAGCCAAATCTGTCTTTTTCTTGTCCTCTGAAATCGAACCCGTCCCGTCTTAAAGTCGCTACCGAGAAAATGCTTCTTATTCAGTTTGAGCTGAAATGCACCTCCTGTCCTATTAAGTTACCCACACCACGATCGAAGGTACTTTGTGAGGCCTGTCTAGCAATCCAAAATGTCTAGTAGAAGCGGAAACATGAGCAGAAGCACGTCCCCTGTGCTAACTTTGACAGCAGAAATGACTGCACAGATAGAGGTTGGAAGGTAATTCTGTATAAAGTCAACATTTTGTCCATTCAACACGGGATCTCGAGGCCACCTCGTCCTCTGACTATATTAAATGGGCTTGCTCAGTAAAGCTGTGTTTTAGTCTGATTGTGTAGTAGTCTGACAGGATTGTGTGTGTGTGTTTTTTAATCTTTACTCTCGCTATGTATACTAATGTGTGTGTGTGTGTGTGTGTGCAGCTGATCGAGGACCTGCGCAAGCAGCTGGAACACCTGCAGCTGTACAAGCTGGAGGCGGAGGGCCGGAGGGGGCGGCTCCCCAGCGCCGGGCTGCAGGAGTACCACACACGCACCCGGGAGGCGGAGCTGGAGCACGAGGTCAAGCGCCTTAAACAGGTAGACGCACGCACACACGCGCACACACCTACACACACACACACCTCCATGCATATAAATACACACACAGTGTTTCCCCTACCATTGTTCAGGCCTGGCGGGCCGCCAGGCCAACGAGCGCCCCCGCCAGGCCAACAACAGGCCAAAAAAAAAATAATGAAAAAAAAATAAATAAAAATAAAATAAAATGCGGTGTCGCGCGTGCGCAGATTATGCCCCATCATAACGGACAATCTGACAGCATTAAGTTATATCATCATTAGCATGGCACTGTCACACTAAATTTGTACCGGCTGCCAAATTTGTACCGGGCGCGTCATCAATACGTAATCCATTCCAAACCTGCCCGGCAACAGATGATCAGATGATTAGAACCTTTCGAATGACGTGAAAGGTTCACCAACATTCGCAAACCTTCTATCTAGCGATCCGTTATCTGTATTGTGCTATTTCTTCCTTGACCTGCTTTAAACACTCAGTTTACTTGCTAAATTTGATTAAACAATGAAATACAATACAAATATAAAGTAAAAACAAGTGTTATCTAGCGATCCGTTTTCTGTATTATGTTATTTCGTCTTTGGCAACATGAGCGCAAATGTTTTTTGAAACCCGCTTTAAACACTCAGTTTACTAGCTAAATTAGATTAAAAAATGAAATACAATACAAATATAAAGTAAAAACAAGTGTTATCTAGCGATCCGTTAACTGTACTATGTTATTTCGTCTTTGGCAACATGAGCGCAAATGTTTTTTTAAACCTGCCCGGCAACGGACGACGCGATCATCTGTTGCAGGCAGGTTTGGAATGGATTACATATGGATGACGCGCCCGGTACAAATTTGGCAGCCGGTACAAATTTAGTGTGACAGCACCACCAAAAATTGTATTGTAAATAAAATTAGTTTATTGTTAATAACGTGTTTATTGAATCATTATCAACTTGTGATGGCTAAGCAAGTGTTTTACATGGAAATAACCAACGAATACTCTAGCATCCTGTGAAAATGTATAACAAATAAATCACACTATCAGCTCTTACCACCGGGCCTAAAAAAAATTCTAGGGGAAACACTGCACACACATGCATACATACAGACACATGTAGACACACATACATGAATATAAATACACACTATCGTGGACATAGACACTCTAACACAGACACAATAGTCCTATTCATGGAGCCACCCATACATGAACAGAAACCAACAAATGTTGAGGATATTGAAGTTAGCAGTCAGTCAGGCAGGAAGGTACGATGGATTTAATTAGTTTGTTGTCTCCTCGGCTCGGTTTCCAGGACAACCGCAGCCTGAAGGAGCAGAACGACGAGCTGAACGGACAGATCATCAACCTCAGCATCCAGGGAGCCAAGAACCTCATGACCGCGCCCTTCTCTGACTCACTCGCTGCAGAGATCAACTCCGTCTCCCGTGGAGAGGTAGGCTGCCCCCCCCCTTTCTGTCTCACACCCTCTAGAACCTTCCCATGCTCTTCTGAGCTTTCTTGTGTCTTTGATGCACCATTGTTTTTTTTCTAGCATTTAACCTGAATCGTATTTCAACGCTGTATAATCGCCTGTGTGTGTTTGTATGTATGTATGTTTGTTCCTTCGTGTGTGTGTGTGTGTGTGTGTGTGTGTGTGTGTGTGTGTGTGTGTGTGTGTGTGTGTGTGTGTGTGTGTGTGTGTGTGTGTGTGTGTGTGTGTGTGTGTTACCAGCTGATGGAGGCGGTCCACAAGCAGGAGGAGATCAACTACCGTCTACAGGACTACATCGACAAGATCATCGTAGCCATCATGGAGTGCAACCCCTCCATCCTGGAGGTCAAGTACTGACCCTGTCGGCCCCGGGCTCGGCCCGCAGCCTGCTTAACAATGGTCGCATTGCAAATTGTATTTCAGACACTGTCTGCTGGTGTTGGTGATGAAGAATAAGCTATTTTGTTTCAAAATCCCTGGAATATGAGTGTGTGAGAGTTTGTGTGTGAGAGTTTGTGTGTGTGTGTGTGTGTGTGTGTGTATGTGTGTGTGTGTGTGTGTGTGTGTGTGTGTGTGTGTCGGTTCCGTGAGCTCGCCGTTCTGAAGGCAAGCCAGCTGTCCCGTGTTCCTGTATTGACGTCATGTCCTGGTTCTAAAGGGACGCATCGTTCTGCTGTCCGACCCCATGAAGACCTTCATGGCGAATCCCCACGATTGGCCCAGAGGTAGAATATCTGACCCCAGCGTGCTGCTGGTCCCCTGGGGTGGTGGGGCTGGGGAGGGTCCCCTAAACAGGGGTCTCTGTTGGTCTGCAGCGCCTCTCCATGAAGGATAGGGGGCGTTTCCATGGGTGGAACCCACAAGGACACCCGTGTGTGTGTGTGTGTGTGTGTGTGTGTGTGTGGTGTGTGTGTGTGTGTGTGTGTGTGTGTGTGTGTGTGTGTGTGTGTGTGTGTGTGTGTGGTGTGTGTGTGTGTGTGTGTGTGTGTGTGCAGTGTTTTCTTATTTTTCCTCTTTTTGTTGTTTGCTCAAAGGCTTTGACAGGGTCTGGTGAAGTAATAAGTTATAGTGAAGGACCCAGGTGGCTTATGATCCTGCTCCTTTCTGTGCATTTGTTTTGCTATGACACGAGTCCTGGGCCTCCGGTGGGCTGGACACCAAGACTTCATTTCCCATCATGCCCTGCATTCCCAGGCGCTAGCAGTAACCCAACCATGAACTAACTGTAAAATAACTTAAATTATTTCCAAGTGGTGTAAGAATGTATAAAGAGGGGGTGATTTAATAGCGAGCGCCTATGTCAAGTTTAATGACGGGAACAGAGGTTGAGTCTGGGAAGTGTAGTTTTTATTTTCTAGAACAGCCCACCTGATCTCCAGTGTTCTCCTGAGTGAAAGTGTCAGAGAGTTCATTGAGCCACCGTGGGGAGAACAATACTGATAATTTATGTTCATAAGGTTATTGATGTTTATGAAGTTTCACAATCAAATGTACTTTGCACTCTGAATTTATTACAAGTGTGTTTTGATTTGTCTAAAAGGGACACATCTTTGCAAGGGGTCAAATGTTAAATTTGAAACAGGGAAATGGACTAAAAGAGGCTCAGAACGCAGCGAGACTGGACGGCACCACAGCTGTGCTGACACAGAAACACACAAATACTGGCTTCTGTCTGAAACACTCTGCCAGAGTATTTCCCTCTCCTTCATCACTGTGCTGTTGTCTCCGGGGGCCGATGAACTGGTGGGGATGTGCTGGTATTATTATGGGAGGCCAGCCCACTAAAGGACATGATGAGAAGGACTACCTAAAGCCACACTTGGCTTGCAATAACTCCACCAGAGCCCTGGATCAGACCAGAGCGGGCCCAGCTACACCAGGGATGCGGAGGAACAGGAACCTTCATGACTCCGGCTTGTTTCCATCACCCCTTCTGGAGGGAGAGAAGGATCCTTATTAGGACTCTGGACTTAAAAAATAACTTATCTTTGACAGAAGGTGAACGCTATCCGCAGCCTCGTCTCTGGACTGTACACGGAGGTCTCCACACCATTGGAGCGGGGGAGATCGTTTCCATACTGCCTGAAGCTCTTCACCGTCACTGCATTCAACGTTGTTTTGTTTTCACCAAATCTCGCCTGTCGAGCCCACCTGTAAATCTCTACCGTTGCTCGCCTGTACAGCTCACCTGTGGCTCTGGGGGGGAGAATGCCTTGGCTTCAAAGGACTTGTACATGTATAGTTTTCTACCCGTCTGTAGATCCTAGGTATTTTTATAGTCGAGGTGATGTAACGGCAGAGTGGTCTTTCTCGTCTCTCGGTGGACAATGGTTGCCTGAATTGTAGCATGTTGTGTGCGCACAAGCTAACAGTTCCATTATCTGTAGTTAACTCACCAAAACACGTATTTAACTCACCAAACTAATCTGTAAATATTCTGTGGTCTTTTTTTCATTTTTGTTTTTGAAGGGTAATACTGAAAGAAAAATCTTCTATGTTTAAAAAAAACCCTGTTATTGATTTAAGAAGTATTTTCTAGCAAAGTTGTAGTCTATTGGATACATTACAATATATGATGTATGATACTGTTCTGTATGTTGATGTTATCTCGTATGAGTTTGACTTGGGTTGGATATCGCGAATCTTGCTATTATTATTTTCTTGTAGATATGAGCCTTGTCTTCCCTCTGAGGTCACTTCCTGTACGGAGGCCAATCATCTTCAGATGACAAAGATTCCAACATCCAAACTGAGCTTTCCGATTGGTCCGACTCATTTCTTTCTTTTTTTGAGATCAGGAGAATGAGATGGTAAAAAAAACCACCTATCCCATTCCCACCTTGGTGTCTGCAACACTACGACATTCCCTTCAGGACGACTAAGGCAGTTAACGAGTTCTCTAAAACAGTTAACTAGTTCTGTAACAGTTAACCAGGTATCTCACAGTTAATGAGTTATGTAATAAATGCACTTTAACGAGCACTAACGCCCCCTGCAGAAAGAACCACCAAAGACGGTTTGACTTCTCATCCAATCAGTTTAGCTTTTTTTGATCGGCGATCAACGGACAGCGTTTATGTTTATATTTTTATTTAATGGAACCTGAAGAACTGGCCCGCTAGTCTCAACACTGAACCCGTGTCTCGATCCTACCGTCATCAAGAATTAAAAAAACAAACCACGTACTTTGTCTCACAACAGCTCCACGGTGTAAATACCTTTTTCTGAACTTTCTGCTCTCGCGCTCGCAACCGCCGTTCTCGTACACTTGGCTCAAGGGCACTGACATCAAGGCACACAGCAGTGCATGGCTCGGCAGTCGGGACACGGGAGAGATCGGGGGGAAGGAATATTGTAGAAAATGAAATTGTAAAGCTGAAGATTATTCTTATTTTGAGAGATACATGTATAAATTATAACAGTATTGGTTACTACTGTATGATATTTTTGAAATACCCGTGGAAGATGTTATCCTTATTAGGCAATTATGGGGGAATTATCATTTTAAGTCGTTGTAAAAAAAATACAAGTTGAAGAAAAAGTGAAGTAAGATTAGCAAATAAATGAAATTAAATAAATATGCTGTTTGTGTGGTTTTTGACTATATTTAGAATGTGTTCAAATTAGGGATGTCCCGATACCACTTTTTCACTTCCGATATTGATACCGCAGCTTGGGCTATATGCCGATACCGATATCAGTCAGATACTTTGTTTTACTCTTGAACAAATAATAATAAAATGTATGGAAGCACTTTGCTTTTGATTGCTTATTAGCCACCTAAAACGTCTCACAAAAGAAAAGTTGAATGGCTTAAATCAAGTGATACGAACAGTCTAAATGGAGAAAATAAGATAAACATTCACACCATTTAAAAAATGTCAACTAATAGCTATAGTTATAAGGCTTGAATACATTTTAGATAAAATATAGAACAGCTGAGCTGTCCTTATAGTGTGTGTGTTTTTTCCGCAATAAGGATGGCACTATATCGCTACACAAAGACCCATTCAGTTCCATCAGCTTGCGTTGCCACGGTAACCCCATTCTTTATGTCATGTCACCAGGAGTGGTTGTGATTAGCTGATGCAAGCGGTTTGGGACAGGGAAGGAATGGTTTTCATAGTGACATCACAAGTTTGCGTGTCCACCCAGATATATGAAGGATATATGCAGGGAGGCGGGAAGTGGGGGTGCTAAGGGTGCTGCAGCCCCCCCACCCTGGCGGCCTCCGGCTGTAACCGCAAGTGAGAAGGTTTTCTGAAAAAAATCAATACTTTTTTTTTTTTTTGTATAATTTTATCATACAACATGATTTTCATTAAATTATTGACATCCACCCTTTTTATGATATTTATCATATTATCATTTCCTTTTATTCAGAACATTGTCTGAGTAGGCTGACGTAGGCTATGACGCACAACGCAGAACTGTCCATAGCTGAATATGGTACTATGCTGATTTTACATAAGCATGTTGGTGTTCAACATCTGTTGTAGTGCAGAACATTCTAAAACTGGTGTAAAATGTTGCTGGCCATATTAATAGACGCGTTGAATGTTATCGTTTTGATTCTGGAATCCTGCACGTAAACTGGTTGCCAAAAAAAGAGCAAAGACGGACGGTTCACTTGACGGAGAAATCGTCACTTTCCTCATATCAGACAACTCGTAACTCTGGATGAAAATGAAGGCTTTCTTTTACTGTCACTTTCCTCTGTAAACCTTTAGAAATAACCTCCCGAATCCTTGTTATAAAGCTGTGTATAATCCCGGACCGCAACAGCTTGTCGGCATGTTGTTAGTGTGTGAAATACAGCACAGTATCAGCCGAGTTGTCTCTAATTTCCACATTGTTTACTTGCTAACGTTTGTGAATAACAGTGGCTAGTTGGCCAGAGTTAGTCTTTTTACACACCAGAAGAGTGTTTATCAGAGCGGAGCCCTGAATGTGACTTCACCCTTCATCTCGTCTCTGTAAACATTGGATGTTGCGCAGCATTTATTATGACGTCATTATATAAACTCTCTCTCAGCACCCCCCCACTCGGACTGACTTCCCGCGTCGCTGGTGTTACCCCCTATGTTTTATTCGATACATTTCGACAGTGTTACCCCTTATGGGTTTTTCATGACGACAGATAAAAAACGACAGTTTTTTCTACGTTTCATTTGATAAAAACGACAGTGTTACCCCTTATGTTTTTTTCCCATGATGACTGATGAAAAACAGCATTGTTACCCCTTATATTTTATTTGAGAAAGACAACAGTGTTACCCCTTGTGTTTTTTTTCATGACGACCAATAAAAAAAGGAACAGTGTTACCCCTTATGTTTTTATTCATGACGACCAATAGAAAACATGATTTTTATTGATAACAACATTGGCATATACTGATCAAAACAGGACGCTACAAAAAAAAGAGCCATTAAACGACTGCTTTGAACAAATGTCATTTGAACATAGCAGTCAGGCTACTGCTTCTTTGTTTTGAGCCAAAGAAAAAAAAAAAAAAAAAAAAGTTTTTATTTTTTAAATAAAATAATTGCGTTAATTGCGCGATAAAAAAATTAACGCCGTTAAATTTGGTTTGCGTTAACGGCGTTAATAACGCGTTTAACTGACAGCTCTAGTTTTTTTTCATGACGACCAATAAAAAACAGCAGTGTTACCCCTTATGTTTCATTTGACAAAGAGAACAGTGTTACCCCTTATGTTTTTTTCATGGCGACCAATAAAAAAGAACAGTGTTACCCCTTATGTTTTTTTTCATGACGACCAATAAAAAACAACAGTGTTACCCCTTATGTTTTTTTTCATGATGACCAATAAAAGACAACAGTGTAACCCCATATGTTTTTTTCATGACGACCAATAAAAAACAACAGTGTTACCCCTTATGTTTTTTTTCATGACGACCAATAAAAAACAGCAGTGTTACCCCTTATGTTTCATTTGACAAAGAGAACAGTGTTACCCCTTATGTTTTTTTTCATGATGACCAAAAAAAACAACAGTGTTACCCCTTATGTTTTTTTTCATGACGACCAATAAAAAACAACAGTGTTACCCCTTATGTTTTTTATCATGACGACCAATAAAAAACAACAGTGTTACCCCTTATGTTTTTTTCATGACGACCAAAAAACAACAGTGTTACCCCTTAAGTTTTTTTTCATGATGACCAATAAAAGACAACAGTGTAACCCCATATGTTTTTTTCATGACGACCAATAAAAAACAACAGTGTTACCCCTTATGTTTTTTTCATGACGACCAATAAAAACAACAGTGTTACCCCTTATGTTTTTTTCATGACGACCAATAAAAAACAACAGTGTTACCCCTTATGTTTTTTTTCATGACGACCAATAAAAAAAGGAACAGTGTTACCCCTTATGTTTTTATTCATGACGACCAATAGAAAACATGATTTTTTATTGATAACAACATTGGCATATACTGATCAAAACAGGACGCTACAAAAAAAAGAGCCATTAAACGACTGCTTTGAACAAATGTCATTTGAACATAGCAGTCAGGCTACTGCTTCTTTGTTTTGAGCCAAAGAAAAAAAAAAAAAAAAAAGTTTTTTATTTTTTTAAATAAAATAATTGCGTTAATTGCGCGATAAAAAAATTAACGCCGTTAAATTTGGTTTGCGTTAACGGCGTTAATAACGCGTTTAACTGACAGCTCTAGTTTTTTTTCATGACGACCAATAAAAAACAGCAGTGTTACCCCTTATGTTTCATTTGACAAAGAGAACAGTGTTACCCCTTATGTTTTTTTTCATGATGACCAAAAAAACAACAGTGTTACCCCTTATGTTTTTTTTCATGACGACCAATAAAAAACAACAGTGTTACCCCTTATGTTTTTTTCATGACGACCGATAAAAACAACAGTGTTACCCCTTATGGTTTTTTTCATGACGACCAATAAAAAACAACAGTGTTACCCCTTATGTTTTTTTTCATGATGACCAATAAAAGACAACAGTGTAACCCCATATGTTTTTTTCATGACGACCAATAAAAAACAACAGTGTTACCCCTTATGTTTTTTTCATGACGACCAATAAAAAACAGCAGTGTTACCCCTTATGTTTCATTTGACAAAGAGAACAGTGTTACCCCTTATGTTTTTTTTCATGGCGACCAATAAAAAAGAACAGTGTTACCCCTTATGTTTTCAATCATGACGACCAATAAAAAAGAACAGTGTTACCCCTTATGTTTTTTTTCATGACGACCAATAAAAAACAACAGTGTTACCCCTTATGTTTTTTTTCATGATGACCAATAAAAGACAACAGTGTAACCCCATATGTTTTTTCATGACGACCAATAAAAAACAACAGTGTTACCCCTTATGTTTTTTTTCATGACGACCAATAAAAAACAGCAGTGTTACCCCTTATGTTTCATTTGACAAAGAGAACAGTGTTACCCCTTATTTTTTTTCATGATGACCAAAAAAAACAACAGTGTTACCCCTTATGTTTTTTTTCATGACGACCAATAAAAAACAACAGTGTTACCCCTTATGTTTTTATCATGACGACCAATAAAAAACAACAGTGTTACCCCTTATGTTTTTTTTCATGACGACCAATAAAAAACAACAGTGTTACCCCTTATGTTTTTTTTCATGATGACCAATAAAAGACAACAGTGTAACCCCATATGTTTTTTCATGACGACCAATAAAAAACAACAGTGTTACCCCTTATGTTTTTTTCATGACGACCAAAAAAAACAACAGTGTTACCCCTTATGTTTTTTTTCATGACGACCAATAAAAAAAACAGTGTTACCCCTTATGTTTTTTTTCATGACGACCAATAAAAAACGACAGTGTTACCCCTTGTGTTTTTTTTCATGAAGACCAAAGAAAAACAGTGTCACCCCCTATGTTTTATTTGATAAAAATCAACGGTGTTATGATTTTGCAGGTGATTCGAACATTGAGCTGTTCAGAGTGTTAACCTCTGAATTTAACAATGCACCATCAAGACAACGGATAATGGTATCACAAAGGTTATACTTGACTTTATAATTCGCATGAAATAGAGATAAGAGTCTCCCAACAGATAACATCAACCGGACTTGAACCCCGGTCTCCAGGGGGTTAGGCAGAGTGCACTCCACTTCACCACAGAGGCGATGACAATACACAATAATCAATCATCGATAAAGAGAATATACATGACATTAAAATGTATGTGTGTTCTATTATTTCCCTTATGTTTTTTTCATGGCGACCAATAAAAAACAACAGTGTTACCCCTTATGTTTTTTTTCATGGCGACCAATAAAAAACAACAGTGTTACCCCTTATGTTTTTTTTCATGACGACCAATAAAAAACAACAGTGTTACCCCTTATGGTTTTTTCATGACGACCAATAAAAACCAGCAGTTTTACCCCTTGTGTTTTTTTTCATGAAGACCAAAGAAAAACAACAGTGTCACCCCCTATGTTTTATTTGATAAAAATCGACAGCGTTATGTTTTTGCAGGGGATTCGAACATGAGCTGTTTAGAGTGTTACCCTCTGAACTTAACAATGCACCATCAAGACAACGGGTAAAGTCATCACAAAGGTTATACTTGACTTTATAATTCACATGAAATAGAGATAAGAGTCTCCCAACAGATGACATCAACCGGACTTGAAACCCGGTCTCCAGGGGGTTAGGCAGAGTGCACGCCACTGCCCCACAGAGGCGATGACAATACCCAATAATCAATCATCGATAAAGAGGATATACATGACATTAAAATGTATGTGTGTTCTATTATTTCCCTTATGTTTTTTTTCATGACGACCAATAAAAAACGACACAGTGTTACACTTTATGTTTCATTTGACAAAGAGAACAGTGTTACCCCTTATGTTTTTTTCATGGCGACCAATAAAAAACAACAGTGTTACCCCTTATGTTTTTTTTCATGGCGACCAATAAAAAACAACAGTGTTACCCCTTATGGTTTTTTCATGACGACCAAAGAAAAATGACAGTGTCACCCTCATGTTTCATTTGATAAAAACGACAGTGTTACCCCTTATGTTTTTTTCATGACGACCGATAAAAAACGACATTGTTACCCCCTATGTTTTATTTCATAAATATCGACAGTGTTACCCTTTTGTATTTTTCATGACGACCAATAAAAGACAACAGTGTTACCCATTATGTTTTTTTCATGACGACCAATAAAAAACAACAGTGTTACCCCTTATGTTTTTTTTTCATGACGACCAATAAAAAACAACAGTGTTACCCCTTATGTTTTTTTTCATGACGACCAATAAAAAACAACAGTGTTACCCCTTATGTTTTTTTTCATGACGACCAATAAAAAACAACAGTGTTTCCACTTATGTTTTTTTTCATGACGACCAATAAAAAAACAACAGTGTTTCCCCTTATGTTTTTTTCATGACGACCAATAAAAAACAGCAGTGTTACCCCTTATGTTTTTTTTCATGACGACCAATAAAAACAACAGTGTTACCCCTTATGTTTTTTTTCATGACGACCAAAGAAAAAGGACAGTGTCACCCCTCATGTTTCATTTGATAAAAACGACAGTGTTACGCCCTATGTTTTAATGGATAAATATCGACAGTGTTACCGCTTATGTCTTTTCATGACGACCGATAAAAAACGACATTGTTACCCCTCATGTTTCATTTGATAAAAACGACAGTGTTACCCCTCATGTTTCATTTGATTAAAACGACAGTGTTACCCCTTGTGTCTTTTTCCATGACGACCAAAGAAAAACAACAGTTTTGCCCCCTATGTTTAATTTGATAAATATCGACAGTGTTACCCCTTTTGTATTTTTCATGACGACCAATAAAAAACAACAGTGTTACCCCTTATGTTTTTTTTCATGACAACCAATAAAAAACAACAGTGTTACCCCTTATGGTTTTTTTCATGACGACCAAAGAAAAATGACAGTTTTACCCCTTGTGTTTTTTTTCATGAAGACCAAAGAAAAACAACAGTGTCACCCCTATGTTTTATTTGATAAAAATCGACAGCGTTATGTTTTTGCAGGGGATTCGAACATGAGCTGTTTAGAGTGTTACCCTCTGAACTTAACAATGCACCATCAAGACAACGGGTAAAATCATCACAAAGGTTATACTTGACTTTATAATTCACATGAAATAGAGATAAGAGTCTCCCAACAGATGACATCAACCGGACTTGAACCCCGGTCTCCAGGGGGTTAGGCAGAGTGCACGCCACTGCCCCACAGAGGCGATGACAATACCCAATAATCAATCATCGATAAAGAGGATATACATGACATTAAAATGTATGGTGTTCTATTATTTCCCTTATGTTTTTTCATGACGACCAATAAAAACGACAGTGTTACACTTTATGTTCATTTGACAAAGAGAACAGTGTTACCCTTATGTTTTTTTTCATGGCGACCAATAAAAAACAACAGTGTTACCCCTTATGTTTTTTTTCATGGCGACCAATAAAAAACAACAGTGTTACCCCTTATGGTTTTTTTCATGACGACCAAAGAAAAATGACAGTGTCACCCCTCATGTTCATTTGATAAAAACGACAGTGTTACCCCCTCTGTTTTAATTGATAAATATCGACAGTGTTACCCCTTATGTTTTTTTCATGACGACCGATAAAAAACGACATTGTTACCCCTCATGTTTCATTTGATAAAAACGACAGTGTTACCCCTCATGTTTCATTTGATTAAAACGACAGTGTTACCCCTTGTGTCTTTTTCCATGACGACCAAAGAAAAACAACAGTTTTGCCCCCTATGTTTAATTTGATAAATATCGACAGTGTTACCCCTTTTGTA
>NC_079429.1:14913590-14933590 GCF_026213295.1 Gadus chalcogrammus
GGTTCCAACCAGGATGTATTAAACACGAATCCGGGGAAGAACCGGAAGGAAACAAGTCGCCATTCCTGCAGTGACGTCTCACTAATATATACGTTTGAATGCAAGCCGTCCTAAGAAGTGGAAAATGTTCTACTCTTACCTTAACTTTCTATCTAACGTCACTTCTGACAATGAGGTGTAGTAGTTCGGGAAGAACCCATGCAGCTCTCAGGTTATGTGTTTTTAACGTCTACACGTTAAGATTGCCGTCATCAGTAACTGGGGGGCCAAGGCCTAACATAGACAACCCAAAGACTCAAGCTGCTGTCACTGCCAGCAGGAGCAGATGACCCTGGGTCACATGACTTGCCACGACACTAATCGAGGCTTCTGCAATACGAAGGCACGCGGAACCCCAGCCTATAGGCATCATTGTCTATAGGCCTTTTTCTTAACCTCTGTGTCATGAAATGACTTAATAGTAAACCAATGATATGCACCTTCCATCCCTCGGCCCACAGACAGCGAAAACATGACCAGGCAGAGAACAACAAGACGCCCAGAGATGAGGCTGAGCTCAATGGATCTCAGCAAACCATTTGGTGACTCAGAGAGGAACAAGCCCTGTGTCACAGATGTCTGGACACAAGGAGCTCTTCTGCTGACGACGATAGACACCAACCATCCGCCTAAAAGGGAAACAGACCTCCTCTGTCCACAAAAAAAACTGTTCCTCTACTCCTTGGGTTCCCCACACTCACGCCAGTCACGGTTATCAGGGTGCACGTGAAGCCTATACTTACATGGAGGAAGATCTTGTAATCCACGTGAGAGTTCCAGGAGCCTTCATTCTGAACCCGCGGGTCTTGGACCCTCACCGCAATGAATTCCTGGAAGGGAGGAGGGTAGAAAATAGAAAATAGGTCACGTGTTCCATCCACAACACAACAAAGATAGTTTTTTTGAAATTCTTAATGAGGCCATCCTTTGGAATGTCCTCATTGATTGTTGTTGTTTTGGGACCCTGGGGGGCCGGGGGGGGTTATCACTGAAACCTTGTTTTGCGGTATAGTTTTGCCTCGGATTGTTTATGTTTGTTTAAAGTGTCAGGTGACCAACAAAAATCGGGAGTATGGAGAAATGTGGCGGTGGTCATGTAGAGATATGAATACATGCATGTATAAGTGAGGGAGCACAAGTTACTTACATCGTCTTCTTGATTCTCGATCATCGTACCAGAGACTGCATCGCGCAGGAAACATCTACAAAGTCAAAGAAAGGAAATTGGTATGTATAAAAAAAAACTATTAAAAAATTGGATTACATATCATCCACAACTCTGGGGAGGGAAAACAACATTAGTTGTAACAACATTAGTAGTCAAGACATTAGTCACTAAAAGCCAGCCAAGATAACAGATTGGCCTTTTATGATTTATCCTACTCATCAAAAGAGAAATCCTATATCCTACATTGTCCTACCCCAGGTGACATTTCACGCAGGTCTTTTCTATAGTATCGAGAATTGTTTCCTCTATATTGAATACAAAACAAAAATATGTTATGCTCCCCTCCCTCAACCATCATATTCAGGGTTTTATTTGTTTCTGTCGAAAGTGGAAAGTTTCCAAATCTAGAGTGATTGCCTTTCTAACCAGCTAGTGCCCTTAGAGTCAGGACCTATAGACATTGTTCTCAAACAATCGCTATGCCAAGTTGCACTTCCCTCAAGCTTGTAACACCTGAACCAACATGCCAGATGTGAGAATGCAGTGTTGGGTATCCTGGCAACATTAAAGGTCACAGCATTTATTGTTCAGGCATAAAGTCTCCAGTTGAGAACCCCAGTATGTACTGATTGTAAAACCTCCATTATTGTTGCACTGTGTAGACTCCACAGATATATGGGTAACTAGATCGACTTGCTGTTGTGTTGAGGTTTAGATTTATTACTTATAACTGAATTTGTCACCCTGAATCATCATTTAAACTTTGAGTTCATTATTTAATTTCGATGTTTAATATTATCCACCAACACTTTTACACTAAAATCTAAAAAATTAATGTCTTGAAAAATCTATCCAAGTTAATCTATAAAGTAAGCAGAATATACAGATATACATGGGGTGTTGATGTATATGTATACAAAAAGTGCATATTGTTCAATAAAAACCACATCCTTCCACTCACATTACAACATGTTTTGGGTGTGTATTTGGACCATTCTGCTGCTACCTAGCTTTTCATTTTCAGCGAGGTAATCCGATGTTAAATGATGGGGACACCAATCTCCCTGTAAACAGCACTGGATCTCAATGTACATCCAGATACCTCCTCATAAAACTCCTGCCGTCAGCGCAGCAACACAAACAATTGGAATGAGATGCACAAACGTCTTCCCAATCTAAGTATTAGATTGGGAAGTTAAGTATTCAACGACGAAATGTCATGGAACTAAACGCTCTCCCTTGACTCTTGTACGACTCATGATAAGAACACGATCTTTTCGGACTTGAGTTAGTAACTTTTAAAAACAAACCTGACCAAACTGACTTACTTTCACACAAAACGTGGTTGCACCGGGGGTGTCTCGCCTGCCATTGTCCCTGCAGACAGATAACTAGTCCTGAAACCCGGCAGCGTGTTATGTTGTGTCCAGTAGAGCGGCTCCTCTGTTGCTTTTTTTGCAAGTCAGGTCCAGAACGACATGACGTCGTTCAAACGAGGCGGCCACTTCCGGATTGTAGTGCGCGTGCGCATGGAAACCCAGGGCCTACAGCAAGGACCTATTGCTACAGCGCCGTGAACATCTTCCTCCATTGTGAACTTCTCCCGCCATGTTTAAGCAAAAAAACATCAATGTTAAATCATCATCTAACATAATTCAATGACAGCTCATAGTGGTAAATTGATTACCCCATTAATACTAAACCGTTGAATAGGGTTTTATAGAGTTTACCACACACGCCCAATACAATGAATGTGTGTAGATGGGGAGAACAGCTGAATTAGCATCAATTTGACTTGATGCGTTGCTGCTAGCATTCCATGTAAACAAGTTGTCCCAGATATGTTAACCATGTATCAAGAAAAGCCCATCTAATCATTAATTTACAAAGGCAATATATTGCCTTTGTAAATTAATTACTTAGAAAGTAAAATAAATAAGTATGTCACTGATACACTTTGATAAAGGAAAACTAGATGCCACAATGGCTGTCCACACTACACATGAGTTCACAACTCTCCATAAGTAAGGGGATACAGAACCAGCCCTATGATAAAGGTCTTTGTTGTAGGCCTACCCCATGGACTGACTTTTATTTTTTAACACAGTAAAACTCCAGCCCAAAGAAGAAGAATAACCCCATTCCATTCAGCTTCTCTGTTTCACCTTTCACTTATATCGCTGTGACAGATCTATATAGTGTCCGTTTCTCCAGCCCTGTTGCTCTCTGGGCTTCATCAGGCAATCCGTCCAGTTTGTGTTGTGAGAATCGGCGCACAGATCAACTCAAGTGGGCTGGTGTGTGTTTTTTTTCTCGTGCGAGAGTATACCAGACGAAGGGGGCGGAAACGAAGCCCTTAGCTCTAGCAAGCTATTCACCATCAATAATCATACAATCGTTAACAAAACAATACCATAACCGGGACACGGAGAAGAGGATTTTCTTTGCGGTTGGGTTGCTCCACAATTTTAAACTGTAAAGACGTAGCTTGGGTGAGTTTCATCCTACCTTTCTCCCCTCCCCCTAAACATGTGTTGTTTCTTGTAAGGCTAACGTCAACGTTAACGTGTGCATGAGTCCAAAGCATCGAGATGTGGTCATCTGCGTCGTGCTTCCGCATCAACATCGCGTTTTATTGATAAGCGACGCGTTTTAATAGCTGCTGTGCAGGGGAACGAGCTCCGTGGTGGACCCTTGTCGGCTCCGCCGCGGCAACATGGAGCCTCACGCTGCCCCTTCCCGGGGCTTTGTCGTGGGCTCTTCTCCACTCGTGTGCGAGACGGCAGCCAAGCACCAGTGCCGTAGACCTTAGGGATGTCGATTTTACTTAAATGTTGGACCAATTGATAGGTTATAAGTGGATGGAGGTTACTGATTATCTAATGGTTTTTTTTTATGCAATTCTCGCTGCGAAGGTGCTGCAATCGTCTTTGTATCCGTCAACCATGCTTTTTTTTTTTTTTACAAGAATATGGCATTAATCATGCCATTTGCATGGTGCTCTAGCCTACACATTTTATTTAATTCTCGCTAGATTGAACGAAAGTTTGAACGAAAACAAATGTGCATAACTTAATTTGAATATCCTCAGTGGTCCCTCCCTTTCAAAGCACTTGAAACCTTCAAGTATCCACCCTAACTTTTCTTGAAAACCGCGCAAACCCAATCCACCGAGTGCACCAATAAAAATAGGGTATCGTTTGTTGACTGCAGATAAGTGCCATATATATTAGTGTCATACCAAGGATAAAACTCCTTGTAGTCGTACGGAACCAGTAGGATCACAACGGTTGACAATTGCTTCTCTGCATCGTCTTCAAAATGTCAGCCATGTATCTTTGCAATAAATCCCACTCTTTCCAATGCTGTTTTCTCCTCTCTACGATGTCCCATTGCTTCCATCATGCCACAATCTTGACGTTGACCAGGAACCAGGAACCTGGTCCAAAGGTCTACCTGATATGAGCGAGACTACCGAACCCTCTAATGATGGCCCCACTCTTACAGAAGGTTTTATAAATAATTATTTTCTATAAATGACTTCTTTTTTAAGTTGTCCGCCATTCAAAGAGTCTTGTTTGTTTTGTCCCACTGTAATTGTTGGTGGCCCGTTAGTCACAAGTGCCCAGTGTTGTGATGATGTCCCCCCATCTATTGATGCTACTAGTTAAGTCCTTACTCCAGCCAAAGGACGCCATTTACGGCCCTTCAATGATGGGTGCTAACACCGGGAAGCAGCAGCAGTATCTAGTTGAAGCCGTAGGGCCTTGGCCCTCAATCGAGGGGGGGAATGACCTGTGCCGCTCACTTCCTCACTCCCAGCCGCCCCGCCAGTCCCGACGGAGAGCAAGATGACGTCGGTCGTCGAGAAGAAGGAGAAGAAGGCGGACGACGTGCCCGAGGAAGAGGAGGAAGAGGAAGAGTACGTGGTGGAGAAGGTGCTGAACCGGCGCGTGGTGAAGGGGCGGGTGGAGTACCTGCTCAAATGGAAAGGCTTCTCAGAGTGAGTTGGGACGAGTTGTATCATCTATTACTTTCTTATTATCCAATGTCTGTCTCTAAGGTGTCAGCGCATTGCTTTGACTAAGCCATCACTCCGTTTAGTTTGGAAGATGAATAGTCTCCTGGTTGGACATCGCACATGCTCGTGTCAGAAGTCAGGCTGATTTTCAATCATCCAGTACGTTGTGTACTGGATAAGCATGTTGGTGTATCGGATGTTCATACTGGAAAGGTTCTCAGACATCAGACGGTATCAGATGTTGGCCTGAAATGGAACATGCTGTAGGGCCGATATAAAATACCACTGTTGGTGCATCCCTGGTTTGGTAAGGTCATTCATGGAGACATTGATCACTGTTTTGGACCCTAACTGTCATAAGAGGGCAAGCCACACCCACAACCCTTTGTCGTCTTTCCTCAACACACAGAGTATGTGCACCACATTGGAGGACAACCCAGTATATAAAAAAATATATGTATTTATTCAACCTGTATTATGTGACTGTTCCATGCAGCATAGCTTTAGTCTTTATTTGGATGCCTTTGCCTCAGAATCAAATTGATTTTAGAGAGAAAAAAAATCCATGAGTGATTGAGCCGTTATTTTTAGTGGCTCAAAATTATCTCAACGAAAGTGCTGCAGTGAAATAGTTGCAAAGGGCAAGTTCAAGCTAGCTATTCAAAAGCCAACCTCGATCACAGATTTGTGCAGAAATGTATTGATGTGGAAAGGCAGGAATGAAAATCTTACAGTGGGAACATTTGAATCACTAAAACTAGACCAAGTAGAAGAACTAAACAACCAAATCAAACCCAAGGTGGCCCAAACACAATGTTGTTTGTCACTTTCATGGTGAGGGACATAGACCTAGAGCTGATCAAAACCTTTGATGTATTATATGTCAGCCAATCACAATGAGCGAACACATGATCCATCGTGGGTGGTGGTGAAATGTTGATACTTAAGTACCTGCAGTTTGTTTGACCTCATGAATGGCTGATTTTATGTTCTCTTGAAAATAATAAACAAAATATTCCAGATTCTATTCAAACCCTATATTCTTCACGGTTCACAGCGACGACAACACGTGGGAACCGGATGACAACTTGGACTGCCCGGACCTGATCGCAGAGTTCCTGCAGTCTCAGAAATCGGGCCCACGATGGTCAAGAGGAGATGGAGGGCGAGGGCGAAGACGGCAAGTCAAAGAAGAGAAAGGAAGACGTGAGTCCGATCCCCACCTGGTCCCCACCCAGAGGCATTTGGTATCGGCGTCGGTACGAGAGACAGACTAGAATACATGTCGGAGGTTTTCTATATATGCATTATTGACGCATTTCCTTTGTCTTAAGTATTTAGAACCAGTGTGACCAGTGTAATGTAATTAATGATTGGAAGGCCATGAGGCCTTTTTCTAATCCCTTAGCGCCATGTTATTGAAGTTTGCTGCAACATTGTGTCTCATGCAGCCGGAGAAACTGAGGGGCTTCGGCACGTGCCCTGGACCAGAGAGGATCATAGGCGCTACCGATTCCACGGGAGAGCTCATGTTCCTCATGAAATGGTGTGTAGCCTCGCTTTCGTTTCTTGTTATCAGCAGACCCGAACCCTGGAATCTGGAATAATCCTAAAAAGAACAAACCCCACCAGATCCACCCTGGAACCGTAATAACCCAAACCAATAACAACTTTTCCTTTTTTCCCAGGAAAATTCGGACGAGGCCGACCTGGTCCCAGGCCAAGGAGGCGAACGTCAGTGTCCCCAGGTGTCATCTCGTTCTACGAGGAGCGGCTCACCTGGCCACTACCTACCCCACCGAGGAGGAGAAGAAGGAGGACAAGATCTGAGGAGGAAGTGGAATCGTGGAAAACGAATAAAGATAAAGAATGGTAGTTTCAACAAGAGTTAAGCAGACCACATGCGACTCATGAATCTCTTCTGGCATGGCGTCCCTCAATCTGATTCCCTTTGGATATGATCAACAATTATATAATCCATAGGTTGACATCGCGCATACACAAATCACATGCTATGTACATTTTAACAGTATTACATCTCGTATGACCTTGCTTCTCCCCATTCAAATTGGACAGATGCTTTTTGACGTATGTGCACGCCAGTGCTACATGCCTTTTTTCCGCTATTTTGCTATCATGGTACCGTGAAGATTTATGCCTTATATTCATCACCGTAAATACTTTTGAAATGAAATAGTTTTTGATGCCTTTTAAGGACGACTGACATCCCTGTTTCCCTGAATTCACTTTAGTACTTAGTTTTCGTTTACTTGTGTTTTGTGTAACCTATCCAAAAAAGATTCCATGTACTTGGCTCATTAGTGCTCCTAGTTATTGTGGTATTTTTAATAGTGATGTCTAGCTTGTCTGTTTTTGGAGAATAAACCACATTTTTGTTACAAGGGCTGGCTTTCTGAGTGTGATTGTGGGGAAGGATAGCGTGGTGCCAGGGTGTTACCAACTCCCAGATAAAAGTGCTAGGTTTGATCCCAGTAGTACAGCTAAACCTGTAGGCATGACCTTACTAAATGGCCATTTTTATTGAAACGGTTAATAATGTTACTGTGGAAACAGCTATCGAGGGGAATAATTAACATTTTTGGGACCTTTCATGGGAGGTTGTCCGTTGGTTATGACAAACAGAATTCCTACTGGTTTATAATATAAACAATGCTATAGGACACAAGGCTCACAGCCGCCCGCCCATCCAGCAACCGATTGGTGCTCCAATAATAAACACAGCTGTGTTGCAGCCCCTTGAGGACTGAGCTGGCACCAATTTGAATAGTTTAAAGGACCTATTATGGTGTTTTGGCCAACAAGTAAACATAGTATAGGAGTTCCAGAAAACCTGTTTTTGAAGCTGTTTGCTGGAAATAGCTTTTAGGAAACAAAATCTTGCCTCCACTATTCCCCTGTTTCAGTCCCTTCAGAATGCGCTGTTTCTGGTGTCCGTAGCTTTAATGCAAATGAGCTGCTGCCCATTGACCAATGAGCTGTCAGAGTGAACCAAGCATGGAAAAGTGATTATGCCGTTTGCAGACTCCTGGAGCTCTATATCTATATAATTTTCATAATAAAAATATATAATACATAGGTATTGATATATATCCAATATCATGGCCCAAAGCTATGTGCACCTCGGATGATATTATGAATGATAAAGACTGCGTCTGACGACCACAACGAGTAAAGACTCGTAGTGGGGGTTATCTCGGCCATGGTTGAGAAGAAATTGGGGGAAAGGAATTTGGCCTTGGTTCTCCATATTGAAGTCCATATTGAACTGAGACATGGAGGAGAAGGGATTGTACTCCGGGAGCTGAGCTACCGGACTGCCGCCGAGCTCCCCCCGCCGGAGCTGTTGGACAGTTCAGCTCCCGGAGTACACCCAACGGAGCTGTCGCCTCGGCGGCAGGTTCAGCTCCCAGAGTTCACCCTGCTGCCGGACTGCTGCCGAAGCTTCTGCGGCAGTCCAAAGGTGGCAGTCCGGCAGCTCAGCTACAATCCCTTTCTCCTCCATTTGTCCTCCTCCGGAGTCGCCAAGCTCCCCCCGCCGGAGCTGCTCGTCCGCTGGTCAACAAAATCTTAGCTATGCTCTGGCTGGAGGGGGTCGGGGAAGTGGGAGGTAATATTCAAATGTGCCCACCGAAAAACAACACCCCAAATCCCGGGAAAAGAGTGTTTTCATAATTAGTCCCCTTTAAAAGTCCTACAGGAAATAGATTCCTAAGCAATGGTTAGGCAGTATATCACAATCTTGTGACATTTTGAGATTACAACGGAATTCATGTTAACAGTTCAATTATGAACATTACTGAGACTGAAGCAAAGTCACGGTTGAAATAAAAACACTTATTAAATCAATAAAAATATCCCAGATTGCCAGCAAACATTTTTTTAAGTAAAACAAGGAGAGAAACTACATCCAAACTCCAAACCGGGGGGTCAGAGGGACATGGAGACCATGAGATCTACGGAAAGGTCTGACAAACACAAACATGGAAATATTTACAGACGAACAAGACGACTGAAGCAGTGCGCTAAGATACTAAGTACACTCATATTTGTGTTGGAGTGAAACGACAAACTTCCTTGATACCATATTGAATGAGTGCTTCCAACATTATCTCCCTTCAATACATTTTCCCCCCCATCTTTCATTGCTGTAATTGCCATTTTCAGCCATGTATGTTAATTGTAACAACTGCCATTTTATATGGGGTGACGAACAAGAACTGACAGACTCCATTCAAAATGACAAATAATAGCACTTTGCTTGAGAGCAAGGTTAACTTCTCCAAACCTTAAGGTCAAGATATGACCTTGTCAAATAAAAGGCATTCAAAATAAAGTGTCCACTACAAACATTTGTCTTCTTTCTTTAGCTATCTCATAAATAAATAAGTTAGGGGTATGTGTCAGAAACAAAATAAACAATTATTGCAACAGCAGTGTACTTTCAGAAGAAGGCAAACTAATCCAGTTGTCCTTTGAAACTGAACAGGAAATTGCCAGAAAAAAAACTTAGTTCATTTGGATTAATTTACTACAAACAAATTAAGCCAATGACAAAACAAGTTACCCAAAACTGTGTGTTATTGATATGCATTCAGCACAATCGTTGTTGAAAGCCAATCCAAGTCCTCTCTGGTACATTAATTCTGGTAACATACGCACTCCTAAAACACACTCCTAAAAGGCCAGACAGTGTTCAATTCAACAGGAGGGGTAGTGGACGGTTTTTAATTTTTTGTCGATAGAGATGATGAAGCTAGACCTACAACCTTGCTTATACTACAGATTATGAACATAATGCAAGAGCCATTGCTGACTGCAGCTCCCACCTCACAACCTGCAGTGGAGGACAAAGGCAAGGGAGTCACTGCAAAATGCATAAAGCCAAGCCTTTAAAAGGACAAAGTACAGTGCTATGTATAAGTATTTGGAATCTGAAACATTTCCCAATGCAGTGTGCCCCACCCCAAAAGGTCCATCACCTCCGTCACCAAACTCGCCTCCTTCTCCCTGGTCTGTGGCCAGCCCAGTAACACATGCTCCACCTCTTCGATTTCCGCCAGCAGTATCCCACCTCTATGCATAACCAAACCAAAACCGTCCAGTCCAGAATATCTGCCATACAAACCCATTTAATTAGTGAGGTTATTGTCTAGAGAGAGCAGGTGAGGTGCACCTTGTAACCTTTGATTAGTAACGGTGTTGATAGTGATTTCATCCAAAATATGGACCTTCTTTAGCCTTTGGTATCTAAAACATTCTTTAGCCTTTCTTGGCCCGGGCATTTGGAGCTGGCAAGCTTCAGTGATTGAAAAACCAGCGGAAACCAGTTGGTATGCACCTGTATGATGCATAGATACTCATCCATCCATCGATCCTTGGTGGCCGTGTTCCGTTCCAACCTTCTGTTTCCTTGAGACAAGTCCTTTCGTTCTCGTTCTGCACGATGGCACGGCTGTCCCATTCTGTTGGTTTTGGTGGCAAAAGGTTGAGAGCAAATCGAATCTTCCAGTCGCTCGGTTAGGTCCTTTCATACCTCCTCATCTTTGTTTGTTCTTTTCCCTCAAACCAACTAATTATATATCAGTAGTCAAGTAAAGAACTTCTGCTTCAAGTGGTTTCCGGGAAGAAAGCAGGAACAAAGAGAAACGTGGGAAACAACTATGCTGGGAGAGTAGCCGACAATGCTGTTTTATCTTCTTCCTTCTCGCCAGAATCTCCTCAAGAAATAAAGAACCGTCCCGCGTCTGCAGAAATCTTTCCTATTGGTTTTAGCAAAGTGAAAGAAAAAAAAAGCAGTGTCCACAAGCTCACTTTTTCTTGTCCTTTTGTTTTTTCTCGGGCTTCCGGTTGGGCTGGGCGGCGGCGATGCTGCGCGGCATGATGAGCACGCTGCCGTCGGCGCCGTTACTGCAGGGAGTACTCGCTGGGGGGGTAGGGCCGGCCCTCCTCGTCTCGCAACTGGGCGAACACCACCTGGGAGAGGCTCTGCATCTTCTGCTTCATCTGCCGGAGGGAGCTGACGCACTCCATCTGCTCCTTCTGCAGCCGCGTCTTGTCGCGCCGCAGCTCGTGCACGCCCTGCTCCAGGTTCAGGATGGTGTCCAGCTTGCGCTTGCGGCAGTTCTGGGCCGCCATCTTGTTCTTGCCGCGCCGGCGGATGTCGCGGATGAGCGCCAGCTGCGCCTCGCTCAGGTGGTGCTTGGCTATGAGCTCGTTGAACTCCTCCACGGGCAGGTTTGATGATCTTCTCGTTGGAGAAGGGGATCTTCATGGCCCGCGCTCGCCGCTCGTCCCGGCTGGACTGCTTGTCGAGCAGGTCCTGGGGCGGCTGCATCTTGCCGCTCTGCTTGTCCCGGACCGTCTTCTTGCCGGTGGAGAAGGGCAGCTCGGGGTGGCGGAGAACGGCGAGGAGAGCGGCAGGTTGTAGGTGTGGTTGTGGCTGATGTTGTCGAGCTGCGGCAGGCCTTGGAACTCCTGGTAGCTCATCCGGCAGAGCTTGCTGTAGCCGGGCTGGTATCCCCCGACGGCGCCCTCGTCCGTCTCGGCAGTGGCGGCCTCGGAGTCGGTGCTGTAGCCCACAGCGCCCTCCTCTGAGAAGGTGGCCGAGGTGGAGGAGGAGGAGGCGGCGGAGGAGCACGAGGTCTCCGAGCTGCTCGGCGATGCCGGGCTGTGGCTAGAGTCCAGGGACAGACCCGAATCAGAGTCCAGCTCGTCCTCGAGCTGGGAGGTCTGGGCCTGGCTGAAGCCCTCTTCCATGGCGAGGTCCAGCAGGCTGATCTCATCCAGCATGGAGTCTTCTAGTAGGGTGCTGAACGGATCGGGCAGCACGGGAGTGGAGGTGACGTTATTAGTGCCGTTTATGAGAGGCGGGAGAAAGAGCCCAGTGAGGTTGGTGGCTCCGAAGGAGGAGTTGATGTTGGATGAGTTGCTGGAGGACAGCCGGAGCATGGTGGGCCTCGGGCGCTGCTGGTCGCGTCCAGCTGGGGGGTGAAGAGCGGGGGGAAGTCCTGGCTGCAGCTGGGCAGAGAGGCCTGGTGAAGGCTCACATCTGGTTTATCAAGGTGGAGCGGGAGTACGGGCCGAAGGTTGCCATCGGGGTGGGCTCTGAGGCCGCTGCCTCGGGCTGCTGGAGCTGCTGGGGCTGGTGTCCACCGAGTTGCTGTTCACCTCCATTGCCTGAATAAAAATAAGGTTTTGTCAGGGGACATGCATGAGCGCACACCCGAACACAGCTAGCTAGACGTTTTGCTTTCTTCAACAACAAAAATGTGAGGTACAACAGCACCATGAAAAATGTTTCGATGCGCAATGATTGTTCGATGCGCAATGACGGTGGCACTTTATGTTCCAATTAGTCAGATCGCCTATGCTAATTAGGACAGAGGAATGTATCAGTTAATCCAGACGGATGAACCCAAAAATGTAAAAACCAAAAAGAACAGACCAATACCTGGAGCTCCATGATGGCCATGATGTCCTGCCACTGCTGCTCAAGGTCCAGCTGTGGCTCAGCATGGGGCAGGGGAGGAGCTAGGGGAGGAGCCAGGGGAGGAGCCAGGAGAGGAGCCAGGGGAGGAGCCAGGGGCAAACCCTGTGACGTTGAGGGAGCCTCTTCATTGGCTGTCCCGATCTCTGGGGCGACAACCGGTGCGGGAAACTACCAACACAAAGCAATATTGTGTGATGTTGTGCGTCTTCTGCCGCACAAAAACAACAAGCTACATGCGTTAATAGGATGATGTGCATGTGGTGGATTATGGTTGGTATTGTTTACTTCAGACTCTTCTCCGAAAGGGAAGGTGGCTTCCAGCAGCCTCAGACATTCCTGAAAAGACAAGGATGTCTGTGAACCACGGCAGCTTAGACAACAGAGGAGGATGTAGGATGAACCGTCGTATATTTAAGATTCATTTAGATGGCTCATCGAGAGAAAAAGGAACTAATATACCAATAGCAATAAGTATGCAGGTGGTGTTGTCGTAGGATCTGTATAGCACCAGTGAGCAGATGAAGGTGCACCTTCACATAGTTTTGTGACTTTGGGCAATGTTTCAAATCCACTGGTGAACCTATAATCTATCAACCCCCCTCATTTCCTTAATACCACTCAACCTCCACCACGACCACACCCATCTGCATCATGCTGGAGTCCTGTTCAGAGACCAACCTGCTCGGGGATGCTCTCCCCGGTCTCCCCGTCCACGGGCGAGGCCTCCTGCAGGTTCACCCCATTCCTCCAGCTCTCCTGGGCCTCACGGCCTTCTTTGCTCTCCTCCGGGCGGGGCTTCTCCTCCTCACTGTCTTTCTGCCGGTGGCTGTAGTTAAACACTTCTCGACCTGCACCAAGGTCAATGTCCTGCCTCCACAGGATGTCAATCAAATCAATGTCCTATGAAAAGACAGAACACAGGACGCCACCACGTCAAACTATTGTAGACACGGACAACACATGCGGCTTCCTATTCGCCTAGGGGACTCAACTACTCGCGATAAACTAAGGTTAATGAAAACTCATATCATGGTGTTACAGGCCTGCACATTAACACTCATCTCGATCACATGATGTACTCCATACAAATGGAAAATTACTAACTTATAGAGGTTGCATTACAAAGCGGAACTTTTACAAATAAGTCGAACAGCTCATGTAACAGGCCTATTGGTCAGCTGACGCAACCATAGCTGAATCTCTTAGCTACAGTGTCAATCATGTGACCAAATGGGGCTCCAGTACACTACAAGTCTGGGCAAAATGTCTTAAGAGTGGGCCACAACTGCACTGCATTAATAAGGCAAAGCTGGGAGCATTGAGGAACGAATTAAAAGACATTGAATAGTCAAGAAATAGATGCTAACAAATTTGATATAATTTACATTTCACAGTGGCAACTAAGAATTTCCTAGCCATGGCATAATTAATCAAACAATCAGTGGGACCAAATCAATAATCACTATTTAAAAGAGTAAAACCTTCATCAATGAAGAAGACTACCCAGCTAGTTGTCCGAAGATCTTGTAATATAATAATAAGAATCCCGCTCCTATTACACATCAAATGTAAATGCCACACCAAATGATATACAAGTTATAATATCCCATGGTGTGGCTGAAAACGACCCTTAACATTTGAGTAAACCCTCAACAGTGATTCATCCCTCCTCCCAGGGATCCATCGGATGATGCTGCTTTACACGAAGCCTCTTCCTCCCTTGTGTTAAGATAAAAGGTGTGGCGTGGCTGTACCTCTTTTGTGAGGTCATCGTTGCCGTCCCGGGTGCCCTGTTCCTGGGAGTGCTCAGGGGCCACGGCCCCCAGACTGCTGTCCGCTGCGATTGGGTTGTAAGTGGATTCAGGTGCCCCACCTCCTCCCCTCATGGCCGGGGTAACGTCAGGGCTGCTCAGGTCCTCCAGGCCGGCCCCATTGTCCAGGGTGATACTGGGGCTCGACTGGCTGGCGGCAGATACCACAGTCTCTTGGTCGCGGTGCACGAGCCAGGCGTTGAGCTCGGTGCTGGGCACAGAGAGGCGGTCCAGCTGGCGCACCTGGTTCAGTAGCCGGCGGGTGGTGAAGAACTGGTCCAGGTCCACACTCTTTGGGTGGATGCCATAGCCGTCCAGCGTGTTGCGCAGGTTGTGGAACTGGGTCTGGGTGTAGGCGGAGGTGGGGCCCAGGATGATCTCCCTCAGAGGGGGTAGCTGGTTGCTCAGGTAGGAGTCAACGTCCACACGCACCCCAATGAGACTCAGAAGGATGGTGAACTGAATCAGGCCCTCTGTGAAGTACTTTTTCAAGTAAAGCATTTCTTTACAAAGGAACAAAGGGTGAAATTAAAAATAAAAAAACAAAAAACGGGGCCACTTCAAAATAGTAATTTCTGTACTTCAAAGTGCAGTAAAACCAAGAAGAAGAAAATAAATAAATAATGGTTTTGGACTTTTCTGCGTGACAGAGGGTCTACAGCTTTTGTGTGCCAGCTGAAATGAGTTTGGAAAGTGAATAGGTTCCAGAAGGATATGTCCCCTGCAATAAGTGTCCAACAGGCAGAGAAGGCTTTGTTCTTCATAAGGTCTTCATCATTTTATACCTAAGGAAAGTGAAACAGAGTACATATATTAGTCTAACATTAATTGTCCACATTTAGCCAACATATCATTTAATACAACTGTGATGTTCTGGAATAAAAATTGCTATATATTGCACCACAATATAGTCGTAGCTAACAGTTAATAACACTTGCATTACACACATGCTATTTAAAAATAATAATAATGTAAGTAACGTAAGCGACTTGCTAGCATCTCTGAAATGTTGCATCCTCCCATGGCGAGAAGAGAAAACCGCAGCGCTCTTTTAATCTCGAACATTTATCTTTCCAAGTAATATATACATTTAAGAGATGAAAGGATGGCGAGAATCACCCCGCCCTAGATAGGACGGCTATCTGTATTTGGTGCTGCTGAAGGTGAACGTGGGAGCCTCGGATACTCACTATAAACGACAACCACCTATCGCAGGGAGGGTTCCTCCCTCCCGGTGCACAGCTGCGCCTATCTGTGTCCTATTAACATTAGCTAGCTAAAACATAAACTACCACCACATTGCATTTCTATAGAAGTGCTTTATTATTATCACATTAACAACGACCGATGCCATGTCTGGCAGTGGCCACATCAATTAACTTGGAATGGGGTTTGTTTTGAAAAAGGTGCGTGCTTCTTGCGATTTTCATTATCTACTTCCGCTGTAGCTAGCATCAAACAATCTCCCTAGCAACAAGTGGTGAAAAAATAAATGACAGATTAGCAATCCAGTCGCAGAACGAGAACACGTTACCGACACGTCACTCTGGGCCGGCTCTACCAATACGAACGAGGCGGAGGAGGGTCATCCAGTGTAAGAAAATGCTATGTGCTAAACTATTGAGGACTAAACACAAATGTTATTAGTGAGCCTGACATGCAAAAATGCATGTTTATTTAATTGTGTATTTCATACACAAAGAGGTTATACGTCGCTACATGACAAACTGTCATTAATATAACCCTTGTCAATAACAAGTAAACTGTCTATAGCCATGCAGCCCATCATTGAAAGAAGCTTTTTATGTTTGCGCATTGACAACCCATTAAATGTGTACTTACGCACGAGCTTGCGACTTTGTTATCTTGCCACACGTATACCCACCTTTCGAGATCGTCAACAAATTCCTGGACCCCAAAAAGCTCGAGATAACAGCTTAACACAATGTTATCCTACCTTTCCACATTGATTGGCCCACCATGACTTGCAAAATGGCTAGCTCGCTAGCATAGCTTCGGAGCGCCGCTTGACACAAAACACGCTGTCAAAGAGCATGCGTAGAACATTCTAGTGCCAAGCTCCATCACCCGGCTCTGGGTGATAATAATAACTAGAGGGATTTTCCAACAGTTGAATAAAACAATATCAGGTTTTTCAGTCAATAGACTTCTGCTGGTTTATTTTGCGGTGATAACTATAGAATACATTAACCAGATGGTCACCCCACCCAACAACTTTCTAAAACGCTTAATTTCCCCTCCTTTAACACCACCTAATTGGTAAAACAGCGTCTGGAGTATTTTAACCTATAACACATGCTGGATTTATCATGTTACCATGAATTACTATATTGTTACTTATTATTAATTAATAAGATAATTAATTGAAAAGCACATATGATGTGTTTGTAATCACTTACTAAACGTATGTATAATCCAAGTTGTGACATCTGCACACCATTACGTGATATGAAAAGCAATAATGAAACCACACCAAATTCACAAATGACTTGAAGATGACACATTAAATAAAAGATTTATTTGCCAAACGACATGAGACATCTGCAAACTACACATTCACCCCCATCAGGTTTACCGGTCTGTTGTTGTATCGCTTTGAAATGTCTGCTTCAATCTGAAAAAAGATTTGACAAAACATGGTTAATATGAGAAAAGCAAATGTTAAGGAATAAACATGTTTAGGTTACATTTATGTAACCATTATGTTCAAATGAAAATACTTAGTGTTATTATCACTTAAAGTAATAGCTAAGGAATCAGACATTAACAAAGAAAGCATAAAGGTAATTTACCAGTTTCTGAAGCTCACGGGTGGTTTTTGCCAGCAGGTCGATACGGGGTTCCAGCTTGGCCTGTTCTTCCAGAGCTTTCTGCCTATTATCCGCCATCGTGGCGCGTTTCAGAACCAAAATGTCCGCCTGCTTCAGCTTCTGTCTCAGTGTCTCGGACACACGCTCAACATACCTGGAGAAAACGCAGAATCCCACTGAATACAAAAAGTAACACCTTGAAAATAGCTTTTTCTTGGTCATTGTAACAATATAGGTTACAGATATGAAGAATACTTCTTCATATTCATTGAATAACAGACAAGACATTACTTGTGTGTGTGCGTGTTGCTATCCATCTAACGGTAGGACATTGAAGGAGCGGACCTGGGTGAAGCCAGAATCATGAAGAGGTGCTGCATCCTGAGGGAGGTCAGCCGCCTCAGGAGGTCGGACACCACTGCCTGCAGGTCCTGGATGTGGTCCCGGGTCTGGCCTTGGATGATGGTGGGGGCCAGCTGGAACTGGCTCATGGCGACCACGTCGGCGTTCTCGCCCATTTCGCTCAGCCTCTGCGCCAGGAAGGTCTCCAGCTGGGGTAAACAAACACAACAGACTCGTCTGGATATGCATCTGGATTGAGTTTGAAATTAAGTACCATCAAGACAACTTCTGTTCACGGCTGTTGTGAATGGTGGGCTATGGAAGTAATTCATAAGATTTGAGTAAATTAGAAACAATATTAATATTTCTTGAATCTATTGTTTCACTGAAATGTATTGCTTTAATTCCATTTTTGTTTGTTTAGTGCTTTGTCTGTAATCAGTGTTAATATAATATTGCATTGATATTTGTATTTAGGCTTCATGAGTCAATATCATTTTCACAAGCTCCTATCTGTAAGCCCTTGTTCTACTTCTATTGAACACAGAATGTGTTCTTTATAATAGGATTCTCAACGGCATTGTTGAATTCAGTATGAATTGTGAAACGATGCAAATTGTTAAGGCAATTGAATGACATTCCCACCAAGTGAAATCTATCACATTATGTAAATATGTGTGTAAGCTATATTCATAAAGACACTGATGATGACCTCCATGAGTTCATCGATGAACTGGTTCCGTGACTGAGGGTTCTCCAGAATCGTGAGGGCATCCTCTCCCCTTGCAACACCCTCTGGACCTAAGTAAGACCACAAATTATCCCCAACTGTCAGACCAAGTATGGTGTATGTGCATTACATAAAATGAACAGAATTATAAGTACAAATATTTAATTTGACCTTACAAAACAAAACAAAAAGTACTTGCAGTCAGTTCCGCCATCTAATACTTCAATTTCGATTGGCGCTTCTCCACTTTCGCCCCAGTCAATGCCACCTTCATCGTCCTGAATAGAGCCAAGAGATATCATATTATTATCTCACTGAACAGTTTTCTTAAAATATTGTTTATTCCATTGAAAGAACGTTTTTTGCACCTTTGAGTCAGAATCCAAACTTATTCCCCAGTCCACTCCATCCTCAGCCGTGATACCGAAATTCACTTCCTGAGTTTCTGTTCCATCGCCAAAGTCACCCCAGTTAATCTATTAAGGTTAAGGTTATTCTAGATCAGTTTTGTTATTTACTTTCAGTTTTACAGTAGGGTACATTCTGCCATTACTTAGGAAGCCACATCCTTCCATCTGCAAAATGTATTTTTACAGTCCCAAATTAATAAAGAAGCTGTGAGACTCACCGTTTCCTCGGTGACCGTATCAGCCGGGGCCTCATCCATTACAGGCTTATCCACGACCACAGGAGCGTGGCCGGTCCTCCACTCATAGAACGTTGTGTTACCTTTCTTCTGGGCAAACGTAAGTAAAGGCAGGACTGGCTCAGACCTGAGAACAAGCAGATTGGAAAACAAGAGATACACATTCATATAAGAAAGAAAAGCATTTAGAATTGTCTTTCTAATTTGTGGATTTTTGTCAAAAGAATCAAATCATTTTCAGTTAGGATCTGTTGTGCAACTAAAAATACAACATTAAGTCCACAGTAGCCCTTCATGTAGAGTGTCCATTCCCAGTCCTAATAAAGTGGGGATGCCTCCCTGATCTTTAGATTTACTCCTGCCAGGGAGTGCGTTGATAACATGTCTTTCGTACCTCTGGAAAATTACCACATACTCACCAATCTGAGACAAAGTTTGTGAAAACAGTATAGAGTTGGATGTGCTCCTCCAGCCTTGAAGCCTCTCGGCCTGTTTCCTCCAGGACGGTGGGGAGGTCTTTGACCAGAGCTTGAAGCTCCCGAGCCACATTCTCTCCCTGGCAGAGAGTACCAATCCAACCCATCAGTACCATTCAAAATCAGCACAGAAAACCACAAATATGGAAAGTAAAATACTGTTGTATCACACTAAAAACAAGCTATTGTGAAAACAGTGGCTTCGGAATAGCGACCCTCTGCATTTAACCGCGTGTGCCCTAAATGAGGAGATGCTCGCAGGGCTTACCGTGATGCCGTACTGTTTGCACGCTGCGTAGTAGCGTTCCCGCAGGTCGGCCGAGGAGCTCTGGCACTCGACCTCGCGCCGGGTGAGGTCCTGCTGCTGCTGCTGGGCCTTGGCCACCTGCTTCCTCAGAGCAGGGCCCTCGTAGCTAACGCTGCGGC
>NC_079429.1:14938590-15016090 GCF_026213295.1 Gadus chalcogrammus
TACTTTAGAGTTGCTTCATTGTTTGAAGTTGTTTTATGCGTGAAATATAGTGTGCTATTAATGATGCATCAAATGTGGTTTGATTTCTATTTAGCTGATGCTTTCAGCTCAAAGGGTTGAAGAGCAGTTAGGTGTTAGGCATCTTGCTCAAGGAACCTCACAGGGGGACTGCAGGCAGCGGGGTTCAAACCCAGAACCCTTCAGCCGGCCGTCACCCTGACTACCTGACTATCCTTTTATGTCCAACGAGATCTCAATGTCATATTAATTATGTATTCACATTCGAGAGTACAAAAGTAACATGATATGAGTATATCTAATAATGCTTTTCAACATACTGGTATATTAAAAGGGTATGGGACTTGATCTAATTAATATTGTTGGATGGTATCTGAACATAAGACCGTAATGTCTGAATCATATGCTCTCTTTAATAAAAGTCTCCCTCTCTCTCTCTCTCTCTCTCTCTCTCTCTCTCTCTCTCTCTCTCTCTCTCTCTCTCTCTCTCTCTCTCTCTCTCTCTCTCTCTCTCTCTCTCTCTCTCTCTCTCTCTCTCTCCCCATGTCCAGCAATCGCCCCTCCAGACGTCGGTCCCATCGCCCCCCCAGACCCCGGCCCCTTCCACCCCCCCCAGAGCCTGGTCCCTTCACCCCCCCGGAGCCCGTCCAATCCACCCTCCGGTCCCAGTGCCATGGCCGACCCCAGCTGGTGGAAGCTGACCTTCACACGGAAGAAGAAGTCGGAGGCCAAGGTTCTGTACGAGATCCCCGCTGACCATGACAGCAACACGGGGAAGAAGAGCGAGCAGAGCCCCGGGAGCGGGCCGGCCCCCGGCTCCACGGGGCCCATGGACAGCCAGCTCAGCGCCCGGCTGGAGAAGATCGTGGACAAGTCGGCCACCAAGGGGCGCCACGTCAAGGTGTCCCACTCGGGCCGCTTCAAGGAGAAGAAAAAGGTTCGCTCCACGCTGGCAGAGAACCCAAACCTCTTCCCCGAGCACAGCCTGGGCAGCGAGAACCAGAAGAACACCAAACACACTGAGAAGTAGTGATCCTACCCACACTCACACACACACACACACGCACACACACACACACACACACACACACACACACACACACACACACAGGTAGAGACACAAACACAGAGGCAGAGACACAAACATGCACACACAGAGGCAGACGCACACAAACACACACGGGCAGACACACACCCATATGCAGACATGCATGAGGCATGCATATGTGCAAAGTGTGTGCGTGTTGCACACGTGACATTTCTACAATGTCCCTGGTCATAAAAGAAATGAAAGATCACAGAGAGAGATGACTGACTAGTAGAGAAGCACAAAGCCAGCGGAACCTGGGGGCCATGAATACCCAGAACACTTTGTATCTGCACCACACCCTGCAGGGAGAGTAGCTGCTGGAGTCCCACCCACACCTTTGCAAACAAGTGACCAGCACTCACAAGCATAAAGACAGTGTGCTCAGCAGAGAGAATGAAAGTGGTGTGCTGTAAAACAGATGGTTTTCATATTCAAAGGTTTATTGAGGTGTACTGAACGTGATATGTTGAAATGAACGCCTCTCCAGACATATCGGCGGCAACATTATTTTTTTTAATGTAATCAAAGTATCTTTTATCCTTGTATGATTTAAAAGAATCTGATTTGATAATATATAGATTCAAGATAAGATGTACTTTGTTAATTTATAATATATATATCAATTGTTATTTAATGAAAGACCATTGAAGGTGAACATTGGCGAAAACCAAACCAAATCTGTAACGACATTTTTGCAAAAATAAATATCATGTAAATATTCTACTGGTATCAGATTTAATGAAATGTCTATATTCTGAAAATGTTTGATTAAGATGTGGTATGGATTTGCCTTTTAGATTAATGTAACATCGCTCAAGGTTTTGAGTGATGTAAAATGGCAACCTGCTGTGTCGCAGGGTCTAAAGGTCCTCAGTGCGGGAGTGATTCCAGTATCATGGCTTATTACTGTATCTGAGATGTTTGTTGTGCGGCAGGTTGTGTTGCCATGGCGATGGTAACCGGAGATCAATATTGGATAGATTCTTGCTCTAGGTTTTGCAAATTACAGCTGATGATAATTAGTAAATAGCATCAACATTGTTAAAGATAAGTACGCCATTGTTATTATGGTAACAGTTCTAATGCATATATTCATAAAAACTATTCCCAATGACTTTTGTACCTTCGCTTTGAAATGGTTTTACATGGATTGTTACACTGCTGACATCTGCTGGCCAATAACAGAATTGTTCTGGTAAATCATTTTTTATTCAAAAAGTTAACAGTTTAGTCACATCGATCTCATCTTATTGTCAAAAAACACTTCATTTGTAGAATACATAAAAGCAAAGTTGGCAAAATTGACATTAGCAGCGGTTTCAAACCATCTGTTAGAAGGCGAATGAATCCCAGCAGATTTAAACATTAAGACATCCAAGCCATGACGAATTTGAATCAGGAACGAGAGCTCCTCATACAGCAACATTTAAGACACTTTTTACAGTTACGAACAGCTACTTTTGATACCAAAGGAAGAAATCCTTCACAGAGATAGTGGCATTACTTACGGTTACTATGTGACTTATTATCAGACTTTGCTCTTCTGAGTCGTTCAAAGGGGCACAATCATATCAAGACAGTTCTTCAAATAAGTTAGGTTGATTTTACAATTAGTGGGAACTTTTGCCTCACAGTTTAAAACAAATACCTATCTTCTTACAGAATGCTGACCTCAAGTTACCGATAACACTCGATGATGCTAACAGGCTACCCCAAATGAATCTGTGTTTTGACTCAAGTCCACTGAGGATCTGTTTTAAACCAACAGCACGGTTCTACTCAGAGGTCCCACGGGCTCTCTCCGCGGTCGCCTGCCCTTGCAGAGAGTCTCCCCTCAGGGGGACAGCCGCTGGTACACCCAGCCGCCCTCGGCCTGGTGCTGAAAGCCCTCCGTGGAGAACTCTCCGTTGAGGGGTTTTGTGAAGACGATGCGGTCGTGGAGCCGGTTGGTCTGACCCTGCCAGAACTCAATCATGCTGGGCTTCACCATGTAGCCGCCCCTGTTGGGGAAACACAGCAACCGCAACACTGTAGGTCAATATCAATGGAGATACAATTATAAGAAATACATAGATAGAAATATTGACAGTAAATACTAATAGATAGAGATCTCTGAACCTCAAAACATTTTTTAAGAACTGCCAATATAATGATTTTTTATTTATTGATATAAATGTACAAAATTTACTCTTTGTACATTTATATTAATTAGGGAGGGAAACTTACCAATAATCTGGCATTGGCACCTCTGTGTCTTTAAACCTTTCTTCTAGTTCAGCATTTTTCTGTCTGAGGAACTGCAAGACAAGACAATTAATACAGGTTTTCCTTTAAACCGAACAACACACAACCCCATTCTTGCCTATTCAGCCATTCCAGGGATTTAGACACCAGGTGTATGAATGCAGACTCGGGGCGCGTACGTCTCTGTTGGGGACCGGGGTGCTCTGCCTGCTAACGACCGCTCCGATCTGGCTGCTCTTCGGTCGGGAGTGGAAGTAGTCACAAGAGCTCTCGAACGGGATGCGCTCTACGGTGCCCTCGATACGAATCTGGCCAGGAGCGAGAAAACAAAATCAGCCATGGGTTACATGGTAATAGGGACACATCAATGTGGGTTCACTGCCCTCAACACACAGATCGTATGGAGTGCTTATCTACTGAGTGTCCTTGATACATTACATCGTTGGGACTGGTCACAGAGGCTATTGATGTTTTAAGTTAAGATACCTGTCTGTTGAGTGGCGCCCAGTAGAAGACCAGGCAGGCATGCGGGTTGCTTTCCTGCAGACAATAGAACAGATTTAATAACATTTGAGGAGGGAATTATTTTCCCAAATTGTAAAATAAAAAAACGTGCTTACCAATTCTCCGCCCTTCCGACTCTCGTAGTTGGAGAAGAAGCGGAAGCCCTCGTCACTGTAGCCTTTCAGCAGCACCATGCGGGCCGACGGCAGGCCATCTCTGCAGAGACAAACAGAGCTTCAGGTCAGTCAGACTCCTGAAGACACACTAAAGTAGGACGTTATGAAAGGTGCTCTTGGGCTCACTTTGTTGCAGTAGCGATGCACATTGCATTTGCCTCCCCAATCTCTGGGCACTTTGTGGCATTGTCGAACCAGTCCCCAAACTGTTTAATGGGGTCCAAGTAGGCAAGTTGACTTTCCTCAAAGCACTGAATAAAATAAAAAATAAAAATGTATGAAATCCATAGGGATGCTCATTTACACACAAATGCAAGCCTGTACACACACACACACACACACACACACACACACACACACACACACACACACACACACACACACACACACACACACACACACACACACACACACACACACACACACAGTTATTTAACATAGGTCGTGGAAGCAAATATGGCCAGGTTAGGTGTTCAGCTTCGAAGGTTAAATCTGTCCTCGTTCTATTCTGAACGTTCCATTTTAGCCGTAGAGTTCAAGACTCTGCACCGACTCAATTTGTTCTTCGAGGTGACATTGGTGCAAATTTAATAAATTGCTCATACGAGTGCAGATGTGTACAGTCATCTACTTACTTCTTCATCTCCCTTGTATTTTTTCCTCATGTTACTGAGATCCATGGTTGAATTTGTACACAAAGTCTGACGAGATATCTTCTGACCAAACACTTTCGTGGGCTGTAAATGCTTACCAAACAAGCAAATTCTGCCCAATGCTGATCTTCTGAGTATGCGCGTCATTCTCCAGTCATTCACATTCGCTGCTACGCTTGAAACCTAAACGGATGTTCACGTAACGGTCACGTGACGATGAACAACTCACCGATGACGGCTGCGCGGTCTTGAATGACGCTGTACGTAAAAGATGGCGGCGACCTTGTGTGGAACGTTACTAGCGAAATCAGGTAAATCAGTTAGATTAAAACATTGAATGGCTGTCATTAATCGTTTTCAATGTATTCCTGTTAAACGCCCATGTGTTGATATGCTATATGATGTTGGTCAGACGATTTAAAACCCTTTCCGTTCAATGTCCTAGTACTTTCAGCTTCAGCATTGCATTCTGGCATGGTCGTAATTTAATCATAATAAACCCATATTAACGTATCCCTCCAATATAGGTCAAATTATATATAAAGTTGCATTGCCACTCAAAATGCATCATCGACCTGAAAGCAAATCATTCATGTTTTGGGAAGCTGCAGGCCAAACCACTGTCAATATCATGGTTTTCTATCCCTAGTTGTTTCAGACTCAACTGGTTTCTTGGTAATTTTGGTCGCTAATTATTCAAAGCATAATTTAGTATAATTCAATTGCTGACTACCAACTATATTTAGTAAAGAGCTTTAGTGTAATCTCATGCAAACACCCATGCAGCACCACAAACTAGCTTTCATCCCAATGTAAACCTGTTGTTACTATACCCTGTGTTTCTAGGATGGCTGCCACTGACGCAGTGTGGCCGGGTTCGACACATGTCCAAATCAGTGACCCGCCACAAGAGGCCCATGCACATTATAAAACAGAAGCTAATGGCTGTTACAGAATACATTCCTCCTAAACGGCTAGCAGCAGGCGCGTATCCATCCCAAAACAAAAAGGTGGAAGTGGTGAGTAACCAAGCCAGTTGGACTGAGATTAATCATAATTAAGCCTTTTGACGATCTACTATCTATAATGTCTCTGCCATGGCTGAGAATCAAAACATCCCCTGTGTCAACATTAGTTGTCAGCCTCAAACTCATAACTTTTTTTTACTTCAGAGCTTTGTACTATTTATCTTTATTTAGGTCTGTTATTACCAAGCAATGGTTATACTTTTCAAAAGAGCTACATCTGAGTCTGTGGAACTAGTAGCTCTGCTCTGAATGATTTACTTACTTTACTTACTTACATAACTTACTTTACTTACTAATTTTCTGATAGGCTTTGATTGAAACTTTTAAGGTTTTACATGATTTGAGATTTGAATTTCTCATCACTCCTACCATCAGGAAAGCGGTCTGGTGTTGCTCTTGAAGAAGGAAGTGAAGAAGGTATTCCAGGACTGCAAGATGATTGCGGTGGTCCAGAACAACGCCAGCAACTCTGAGGACATGTTGACCCTGAGGCACCGGCTTCACAAGCACAGCCTCACCGTCAAGTTCTTCCCAAACCAGGTAGAGACCTTCCCCCGCCTCAAGGTTCACTACTGCATATGGTTACTTGGAGAGAAGCACCCATATGGAAGAGGGCAAGCTGGCCAACCGATACCACCAGCTGCATATAACAAGGCATTATTTTAAAGAATATTGCTGATAATCCAATGCCTTGTCAAGCGTGTTGGTCTCTGTGTTGACAGTGGGATCTGCCTATTAACTTGTTGACGTGTCATTTTGTACCCCCTGATTTTGGTTTTGGGTTAGGGTGATTCATGCATGTTCCTTTTTCCTAAAGGTGTCATATTATATCACCAGGTGTGAGTGTGTTTAGCCCTTACGAACCGTTCTGAAAATCGGTGTCTTCCAACACCACCTAGATGTGTGCTTGAAAGATCAGTCTCCAAGCCTACCCAGTGGACTGAAGCAAACGTTGCTCATCTATCCAGCACACTGCTAGGTGGACACGCCCAATAGTGATGTCAGAAGACGCAAATTTTTAAAACGTCATGTAACTGCTAATCACACTCACATCTGGTGGTATAATATGTCTCCTTTAAAATACTGACAGAAATAAATAATTGTATTCTACAAGCACAAATACCAGATAGAAGGATCAGATTGTTTGGCTCTGTGTCAAATTGACACGGCTGAAATCTCAACAGTATTTGTTGGCTGATCTTCAAACAGTTTATATAGTATTAAAACCTCTGTTCAAAGACACACATGGAGGGTTCCAAAGCTGGTTATGCATGTATTGATCCGTGGTATTCTCAATGTTTCAGGTTATGAGGTCCTTCCTGAAGGACAGCGAGTTCTGCAACATGGCCCCTCTGTTCATTGGGTCAACGGTGCTGATCATCAGTACACAGGGCAAGGTGAAGGAGATGCTGTCCACTCTGAGGGGCAGCCCACAGATGGTGCTGCTGGGTAGGTACCTCAGGCTGGCTGGATGGGCGGACGTAAAAAAAAATATCATCAGCCAGACTTTAGTTCCAGAGCGCAAAAACATCCAAAGAAAACGTTGTGTATTTCTAGATACAACGGCTTCCGTGCAAGATTTATTCAAATTTGAAGATGAATTCAAGCAAAATGTTCCACTGGAAATATGCAAACTTTTAGTGACCATTGGTGGTACAGTACACAACATCACGTTAGAATTTCATCTTTTGGGTAAGAAACGTAAACAAAAAAGAGAACAATAAAGGATGTGGCTCGCTGTACTTGGCGCTAAACATCATTCCATTGGAATTTACGGTAGACCCAGCAGTGACGCTGTGTTAGTCTGACACCCATGAGGTACTTTGGCCTCCACCGCTAACCCCTCCCTACCCCTCCTCCCGACCCCCAGGCGCCTGCGTGGACGGCACCCTGCTGAGCGCCCAGGGCGTGCAGCACTACTCCAAGCTGCCCTCGGTCAGCGTGGTGCAGGGGGAGCTGGTCAGCGGCCTGACCCTGCTGTCGTCCCGCACGGCCTCCCTGCTCCAGCACCACCCGGCCCGCCTGTCGGCGCTGCTCCAGCAGTACGTCAGCCAGCAGGGGCGCCGGCCGCGGAGCCACGCCCCCAGGAGTCAGAGGGAGTGGCGGCGCAGTCCTAGGGGGCTCGTTGGGCCCCGTGGGAACACTGCGGGCCTCCACCGCGCTGTGGAGGTGATCTGGTCCAAGATGGAAGGCTCACCGGGACAGGACTTGTCTAGTGCGTCTTCCGCACAGCACCGTTCTTTTGGGGTTTTATAGACTGCCGGAGGATTTGTTGAGAAAAATACGCTACTACTACCACTCTTTAAAATGTCTGGAGTGGCTTTATGGCGCTTCAACCCCACTGAAGACATTGGTGTGCACGTCCTCATGAACATTATGGCTTCTTAAATGTTGTTGAAATGTATCTTTTTGGTTTGATTCTCATGTGGTGTTTTATTTAATGACATTAAAACCATGAGCAACACATAACTCCTGTTTTAGTGTTGCACAATAAATACTACAAAATGGGTTCAGCTTGCCCCTTTTGGTGGTTTAGCATATTAATGAATGTAAGCAAAAAGAAGAATGGCAAGTTCCTAAACTAGTCCAGCCATACGTTCTACACTGATGTCTGCTTCAGAGACATGGACAAGTTTTGAACACAGCATATTATGTTATGGCAGGGTGTATGTGTGGATGGGCTGAGCCCCGTGGGGCAAGCAGTTGATTTGATGTCCACGTTAAGCTTCTCGGAGCTTAATACGGAACACTGGTTACCACCACTAGGGGGAGCTAAAGCTACCCTTCCAGGCTCGCTAACGAGTGGTCTGTGCGTAGTCTCATCCACCTTCTCCCTTCTCGTTGTGCTGTTGGCAAAGCTGTTAGCCGAATAAATGTCAGATCATGATCCATTTTATGATCTGACAAACATAAATTATACTCCTATCGATAATCCCTATATTATTATTGTTGCACTGTATATTGTAGTTGGTAAGGTTAAACCTATAGTTATAAATCTGTCTACATCGGGTGGAGTGGGTGCACTTAAACTTTAACAATATAAACACTAACAATGACTAAGGTGAAATTCAAGAAGAGCACTAAACTATTATTTAGATTGGAACAGAGTCAAATTATTGTCCAGCAGTTACTGAGCCTGCCCCATTTGTTTAGTTTACTACAGGCATATGGGAAAACAAGTAAAGGGCAGATAAAACAACAAAAGAAAGCAAATATTAAAGTAGTGAAAAACAAACACTATGTAGATTTTATTTATTGTTTATTTAAAACCCTATTTACCCCTTGTGGGTCAACTGTCTATCCATATGTTCTCCAACACATAAGTTAATAATTGTGTTGTTTTCCATTTCCTTCTGGTCGGTGTTCTCTCATCCCTGTAGTTGGTAGTTTGAGTTCCTATGTTTCTATGTGTTGAGGGACCCCTAGCCCCCAGTAGATTGTGAATACAGAGAGGTCGTTAAGGAGCAGGTAGAGGTTAAGGAGTGAATTCAAAGACAGAGGTTCAGCAGCTTGCTCAAGGCAGTTACTGAGCCTGCCCCACTTCTGTTTAGTTTACTACAGGCCATATGGGAAAACAAACAGTGGGCCGATCATACAACGTAAGAAAGCAAATATAAAGGTAATGAAAAACATACAACATGTAGATTTCCACAGTCTATCCATATGTTCTCCAACATAAGTTAATAATTGTGTTGTTTTCCATTTCCTTCAGGTTGGTATTCTGTCATCCCTGTAGTTGGTACAGGGATGGAAATTCCCATCCCCATCATCTCTCCTAAGCAAAGAACATAGCAATGTTGCAGTTAAAAGCCCAATTAAGCATGACGATCTGGAACGGAAAATGCATAGATCAATTAAAACTTGATCAAGTTTCCAGTCAGGGAGACTTCAAGCTCTTCGTCTGTTCTACTGAAGGCACATCATTCAGAAAAAGGTGTGGCTTTAATGTGAGAATTGTTTTAAGCATACATTAACATCAAGCTTTATTCAAACATAAAAAAATTGAATCTCTACTTTATGAGGCCTGTTAGTTCTTCCGCCAACGGGGAGTATGTGTTTGCAGGCCTACTGAAGGGGCTGGGTCAAGGGTCAAAGGGCCTGTGGTCAGAACTGACAATAGCCAAATATTCAGGTCACTTTTAGATCAATTTATGGTCACTACAGAAATAACTAATCTGTGAAAATGAATTTACACAAGTGTACATGTGGGTGGGAAGAATACTCCTCTTGACTTGGGACATGAAACCTCCAGGGATCTTTGCATCCATTTGAAAGTGACGAAAAGGGGATGTCAGACATCATGTCTGTGTTCTCAGTGCATAACTGTTAGACAGAACCTTTGCAGTTACAGTAGGCCATTCGTATTCCTCTGTTGCTGGCATTGCCTATAAAGTATTGCAGGTTTCTATTTATGGTCAGGCGCCGCGCAAAGACACTCAAATGCAAGGCTTTGAATAACTAAAAATAAACTTTACTTTCTTGTCAACAAGATGCTATGCAATGCAAACCGATTTGGTATAAATGGTGCAGACTCAGTTGCAAACAAAGCAAAACTGAATACTTAAATACACACACAAACAATTAGTCGTTGAACACAACTGTTACTAACGGTGCCCCTAAATGAAAACACAAAAATCATAATCTGTGACATTAGTGAAGACAGGCTGGAGTGTCTGAATAAGAATGATAATCTCACATGATGTTATGATGTTATAATAACTATAACCTGACTGCAGTTTTTGTGCAAGATGTGAATAATCAAATCAATAAAACGCACACATAGCGACCTGAAACTATTCTGATTTCCACGTCTGTTTCTCTCTGAATGTCTGGCCTCGAGGAGAACATTTTGTGGCCTTGAATATCTGGATGGTCTCTAGAGACCATCAAGCATTTCCTCGCTCTCCTCGATGTACTCTCAGGAGCCCCGAGTGGGACAGGGGGTATTACGACCAAAAGAGGGCGTGCCTCGGTGAAATGTCGCGAGATAGTTGGAGATTTCACACATTAAGCTCGGGCGGGTGGTGTACGACTCGACAAAGGAAGATGGCTGCACAAGTATTGGATGGTAAGTTGAGATGTGTTGTCTTTGTATATATGTGCCGTGTTCTTTTCAAGGACGAGGCTTCAGCTGAGTAACTGTTTATTCAGATAAGATAGAAAGCACCGTCTGCAAGCGGCTACAGTAGGTATTATGCGGTATTCCAGATGCATCGTGTACCACACGGCCGAGTTGCCCATACGCGCGAACGTGACGTATCGCTGGCTTGTAGCACTTACAACGTTCCCGTTTGTCTTTCTTGGCATCGCCAAGAGGAAGGGAAGAAAAGTCATTGGGTTGTCATTGTTATTGTTAGCTACATTGGCCTCTTTAGCAAACCAGCTCGAAAACCAAACTTTACATTGTATTGCACGCACAGCAAGACCATGCAATCCATCATTTGCTGACCGGATTAAAGCAGTAATGTAATCAAGTGTGTACAAGCATTTAAAATCGACATTAAAACGACGACGTGGTACAAATAAACACGTTGGTCACCCGTTAACATCTCATTACGGGCGCAGCCATCTTTGTTTGTCGAGTACCTCGCTGAACTCCACTAAAGGGGGCGTGCCTCGGTGTAATTTCGCGAGGACAGCTTGGAGATTTCACACTTTGGGATGGTGTACGATTCATCTGGAATGCCGCATAACTATGTGCACAGGGAGATTCACGCCCCCCGTCGTTACCATGGCGAACTCCGACAAACAAACCAGACTAGATAACAAAATCATATGGAAAATGTCAGCTGACAGTATATCAAAGCAGGTTTTGGAGAAGTTTTGGGCGAAAAATTATTTAATTTCTTCCAGAAGAAAGGGACTACATTACGCTTCGGAGGGGTATATATTCAAAACTTTATGATACATACTGGAGGTGACAAGCTTAAATTCAGTTTGTATTCTGGCCTGCAACACAGTCTGATCCACATAACACACTTTTTCTTGTCCCGTTGCGTCTTGTGTAAAGGGATGAAATATACCCCATTCTGCAGCTTCTTGGGATACCGACTGTCCGTGTTACATTTACCCCAAGCACATCGTTTGAACCATTAAATTGATATATTATGCCTCCTCCCTGTTTTCAATGGAGTTGACCGAGTATAGTTGAGGCTGGAATGTCATTGGCTCAGCTGCGTTCTAAGGGCGGGGCTTAGCGACAGGTCAATTGTCCGCCGATCTAGGGTGCGTGTGCGTATTTATACATATACCGTGGAATCCGGTGTTGGCAGAGGTGCTGCATCCCATTAGGCATACCAGGCAATTGCTTGGGGCCCCGGGCCATTACCAGGGGGCCCCCTAGAGCCAAAAAAAAAAAAAAGTCGCTCCAAAACCCCCCCCCCCCCCACCCCACCCCTAACCCCCCCCCCCACCCGTCAACAATCGTTCCATACCCCACCCCCCCCCACCCACCCCCCCCCCCCCCGTCAACAATCGCCTTCATACCCCCCCCCCCCCCCCGTCCAACAATCGCTCCATACCCCCCCCCCCCCCCCCCCCCCCCCCCCCCGCCAACATCCTCTGGGGGGGGGGCCCCTAGGGCCCCACACTCCCTAGAATCGCCTCTGGGTGTGGGTACCAGATTGACTCGGCTGCCAGATCGACTCGGGGTCCTGCGCTTACAGATGGACGTATCGACACTTGACGTATCGACACAAGCCAACGGACAAAACCCGGGAAGGGTTGTTTTATAAAAGGGCTCAATCAGGACATAAAAAGAAGGGCTCAATCCGTTTTGGTTTTGATTTCATTGAACGCAGCCCGTTCTTTCGGCACAACAAAGCCATTGGAAAACACTGTCTTAAAGCACTGATGAATGCATATGTAACCCAGTTGCTGTTAGGACTCTTATTCTGCAGGAGAAGAACGGAAGTGTCTGCGTGTGGGTCGCTGTTTGACTCTGTGTTGAGAGCGCTGGAAATAAAGTGGATCGCCCCCGTTCAGTGAATGGAGTTAACCGATTCTTCTTTTATATATAACCCAAGTATAGGCAATAATAGTTTGTACATTCGATTATTATTCATAGTTTAGAAAACAAAAGGAGATCGTTAATATTTGGGAATTACATGAGAATGAATGAAACGCGCCATGCGCATTTTAAAAGACAGCGTTTACAGGAAGTGCGTCATTATTGGGCATCAAGGACCCCGAGTTGATCTGGCAGCCGAGTCAATCCGGTACCCACACCGGCCCTGAAACTGTTGGATCTTTTGTTAATATGAAAGGTGACATGTTTTTGCATTTGCAAGGCTGAGTATTAAAAGCATTAAACTGTAGAAATGAGCATCCTTCAACAGTCATTTATCCCTGGGGTCTGCAAGTACGGTGCTGGCATGTTTCTTTTTCATGATTCAGATACCGGCGAAGTCGAGCCAACGGCGCCGCTGCCGGTGAATGAGGGTTTCACCAAAGAGCAGACCCTCTTCCTATCCAACAGATCCGCCTTGAGCTAGGCGGCGAGGGACCCGCGACCGCGACCTCCTTCGATGAGCTCAACCGGCGGCCTGAGGTCTGGGAAGAAGTCAAAGAAGGTGTTGTGGGAGGAGATGGCCGCGAAGCTGGCGGGGCAGTTCGGGGAGCACTTCCTGCAAGAAAAGGTGTGTCGCAAGTGGCTGACGCTGACGGAGGGCTATAAGAAAGTCAAGGAAAACTCGGCGTTGACGGGAAGGGGGCCGGTCCGCTTCCAGTTCTACAAGGAGATGGACGAGATGGTGGTGTGGTGCGACAGTCCTCCGTCCCCCGCGCCCCGGTGGACACGGCTCCCTCGCCGGCGCCCTGCCCCAGCACAGGGCTGTGGGGCCCGCTCAGCGGGCTGCCTCCCCAGCGCCGCCCGCCAGCGCCTTCCCCCCGTCTCCTGCTTCCTCGGCAGCCAAGCCCACCTCCAGTCCCAGCCCCCAGCAGACCCAGTTGACTCCTCGAGGTTGCGGAAGCGGAAGAGGAAGGCGGACCTGAGGACACGAAGGGAGGATGAGCTGTTGGCCTACCTTGAGAGCTCTGACGGCGCTGCCATGGTGCTTCACAGAAGCGGCACGAATGAGTTGCTGAGCGAGATGAAGGCGCTGAGGGAGGATCGGATGGGAGCTCCTCCAGTGTTCGGCCGGATGGTGGACAAGATGTGAGGTGCGGCATGACGACAACCGATCACAAACGTTTAAGAAGACTTTCTCTTTCCTATTTTAACGTTTTATTTTTTTTACGTTTAATTAACCCTTTTGTTTTGTACTCTAATCTCAACAAAGTGTGTGCTAAATTCAACTGAATACCTCTCTACTAGCCAACTAAGGCCCGTCATGTCGCAAATTCGCCATTTCAGTTTTCCTTTAGCGAAGATTTATCGAGGATAGTATCCTGATCCTAACCTATATAAATATCAGCCAAGTACTATTGAATTCTACATTAGAGACTAGAACATTTCAACAATTGGGCCTAATAAATTCACCAGAGAGAAAGTGCATCTCAAAAGGAAATTAACCCTAAAGCTAAAATTACAAATCAACAAAAGTAACATAATGGGATTTTGATTGCCATCACGTTTTTTTCGGTTGAAAACTTACAAACTACCTTTCCCATAATGCACTATGATGTATCACGGAAGAAAAAAAAATCCAAGCAGGCGGGTCCGACGTCCAAGGTGCAGATAAAAGGATCGTTCTGTGGACTTATGTTTAACAATACTTGTGTTAGATCAGTGTTAACAGTTCACCTCCATTATTGCATAATAAAGAAAAATCGTTTCGGGACTTGCATTGCCAACACTGGATGAATGAGCACTTTCTGAACAAGAGGTAAACAATTGGGCTTAGTAAAACTCTGCTGCACTTTGTTTCGGGAGTATATTCCCGAAAGCCTTGACACTTACTGGCTGGTTAAATTGTCGATGGACGTGGTTGTTGTGTTTAACATAAAAATGAGCAAAAGATGTGTCTCTGAACGTCATTTAGTGCGGTCTAAACTATTTTGAAATGCAATTGCTCTCTTTTTTCAGAAGACTTAAAAAATGTCAAAAGACTCAGAGAGTGGGAGAACGGCTGCCTGAGGATGTTGGCATGATGATTGCCATGGATTCATTACAGTATACTTACAGTCCGATTTACTGAGTACGTATGTCCAAGTTATATCCTCTCAATTATTCTGCTTTTTATTTTCTCAGATCACATTAAATGCAAGTATGTTGATATAGCCTCTGTAATTTCATTATAATAGCTAGTTTGTCTTATATCTAGGGATCAAGTAGCGTTCATAACTGGTGGGGGCTCTGGCATCGGGTTTCGTATAGCGAGGTGTTCATGACGGTAAGTCGAATGCAAACTATGATATATGTGTAACCTTATGTCAGCGTCCAAGTGAAACCAAACATTTACTTGTGTGACTGTTCTGGGTCTTTCATAAACCTTCTGCAGTAGTCGGACCAGTGTGACTTATTAAGTCATACTAGGGTGACTGTAACTACTAGTTTGAAGTTCAATCCTGATGTTCCTCCCGTCAGGCATGGCTGTGACACAGTGATTTGCCAGCAGGAACCTGGATAAACTAAAGAGGTGACATACAGTGACATGGCACGATATTACAGAACTATTACAGGAAAGTATGTTAGACAACACTGCAAAGTTATTACATAACTTTAAGGTGTGTGTGTGTGTTTGTGTGTGTGTGTTTGCTACGCTTCTGTCCAGGCAGCTAACAAGCTGTCGGACTGCGACCGGACGCCGCTGCCTGCGACTCTGCATATTGATGTCAGAAACCCTGCAAACCATCACTGCAGGCCCGTGGAGGTAGACTCTGAAAGAACTGTGGCCACTATCAACATCCTGATCAACAGTAGGTCTTCTTATCTGTGCATGTGTTTGACTCTCACAGCCGTACCAAGCATGTATACATACATACATAATGGTATTTTGTTTGAATAACTGCTGTATTGTTGTAATTTTAATAATAGCCAAAACTTTCTTTATTTGTTGTGATTCATTCATTATTGGTGCTCTCATCAACATTGATATCATGGTCTGGGATACAACATGTGTAGTGGTGGATGGTGAAAGAGCAGCTATATCAATTGTGCTGTGAATAATTGACTCCTACAGTCTCTCCCTCTTGCATCCTCGACCATTCTCCCCACCTCCACTAGGGGGCCTTATTGAGTTCACTGGGCTGGAGCCTTCCATGAAGTCCCCAGAGTCATGCCCGATGTATAAACTTGCATGTACTTCCCGCATACATGTTTACTTTTTTTGCTTCATAATGGCATTAGCCTACACCTTAAATATGTGTTTGAATTACTTCAAAAAAAGATGCAGCTGGCAACTTCCTGTGCCCGGCATCGGCCCTCTACTGCAACGCCTTCAAACTGTGATGGAGATTGACACCATGGGCACCTTCAATGCAGCAAAGTGATCTACGAGAAGTGGGTTCAAGGTCCGGTGAAAAGACATGCTGCCTGTTCAAGTCAGCAACATTTTCAACCTGTTTAACAGAGTTCATCTGGTCAGAAAAAAATAAATTACATGTAGCACAATTGGTGCTATTCATTAAGGATGATTAAATCTCTCGTACGTTCTGTAGCACAACTGCCCCTAGCGATGTTGTTGTAACCCCAAACAACACACTCGTATCATTCACTATCCATTTGCGTTGCTCTGTAAAAAATACTCATAGAATAAAATAAATTCCGACTCTGTGTGCTTTGGCTTCTAATGGGTTTCTTTGAGCACGGATCCAGGGGTCCGGAACATTAGGATATCTCCGCATATTATTATTGGGTTACCGTGGTTTGTATCACAGGGCTACAGGGCCACGCCAGGTCTGGCCAAGGCAGCATTTACGGTAACGCGCCTTTTAACCTGTTACTCCGCTACACTCTGAATCCCCATATCCAATCTTTAATAAATGCAATATATAGGCAAATATTTATTGGATTTCAAAGGATATGTGCTGTATCTATATATATACTATATATATATATATATATTAAAATAACTACTCCCCTTAACTACCTGTACTCACCGTTGTGATCCACAGCTTGCCATGACCAGACACCTGCAGTGGAGTGGGGGGCCCCAGCGGAGTGAGGGTCAATACCCTGGCCACCGGGGGCCCATCTCAGGCACCGAGGGCTACCGCAGGCTTGGGTAAGCATTATTATTTTGTATGTTGGCCAAATATTTATTTCTCACCACTGTCCCACTATATGTGTCTCATTAAAGACACATTTAGGTATTCTAAGAAATATGACCTCTAATCATCTTTGGAGTGATATATGTAAAGGGAATGTGAAGTAACATCACGTAGGGCGCCATTTTGTGAGACGGCAACTAAGCGACCTTCAACCATGGTGCGTTCACCATAGCAATCAACGCTGTGTGAGGTCAACTTCACATTCCTTATTATGGCATCCAATCTCAAGCTTATTGACGCTTCTTTGCCTGTAGATGTGAAACAAACCCGGTTATCTGCATGTCATTGTCTTGCTGGGTTGGAGGTACAAGTTTACGTAAAAAAAATAAAAAATCTAATCTAATTTAAAAAAAAAAGTCATTTTACAATTAATTTGAGGACATTTAACTCTTTTACAAAATATAATAAGGATGAGATATTCATTAGTAATCTCTGCTTTACGACTTAAACCCCACGCCTACCCACATTTTACTTTACCTGAAGACAACTTTGAGAAATAGAACCCCCCCCCGCCCCCAAATAAAATACAATTTATAAAATACCTTTTGCTGAAATGTTACCCATTTGCATGAATGTCTGTGTTCTCAGTGCCCTTATTTGGTTGTATTCCTACCTTTTTTAAACAAAACCTTTCTGGTCACCATAGGTAATGCATCTTTCTCCTCTAAAGCTGGTATAGCTTATGGGGCAATACAAGGTTATATTTAAGGTCCATGTTTATTTTCGAAACGACATGCTACCCACTTGCTCGCAAAGATATACCTTCCCCTGAGACGGCTATTAGCTGCTGTGAAGATTTGCCGATGCGGTTTATTTTAATGTTCTCCTGGTCCTTGCAGGAGGGCCCCAGGGTGAGGCCAGGGGAGCCTTCAGCTCTATACCTCTCCAGCGGGCAGGAAACAAGACGGAGATGGCGCACGGCGTCCTGTTCCTGGCCAGCCGGGTGTCATCCTACATGACGGGTGCCGCACTGGTGATGGATGGAGGGGCGTGGCTCACCTCAGCCAATGACGTGGCTGCGATGCTGGGTATAGCCTCTAACTCTGCTAAACTCTGAACCAGCCCCGCCTCCTCCTGGCCCAGGTGTGTAGGAGGAGGCGGGGCTTACAGACTTTTATTACTTTTTTAAATAGTGTTGAAGTGTGTGAGTTCTGTTACTGTGGGGAGACAGGCCGGCCCTAGATGTCAAATTATTTTCAATAATTTATCAATTTGATTGAAAATACTACCTATAAGGCCAGGTTGATGGCCGTTCTGCAATTCTCCCGAACTCACAGATCCGGTCCGTACCTGGATATATTTACCTGCTATTAAACGTTTCTGCTCCATTTAAGCCATTAAAATGACGTCAAGATCTGTCTTTTATTTTCAGGCCATTGGTCGACTGAAGCTAGGAGGGACAAGTGATGAAACCAGAGACTACCTGAACCTTCTTGTTGATTGCTTCGGTTGTTGCTAACATGCTATTCTGTTTTGGGGTAAAGGGCTGGAGTGTTGTGAATAATATCTCACAGGTCGACCAATAAAGTTAATGTACTGCAATCATAAATATTACATTATTACTTTTACCTGTGGCTACGGTTTTGTTACAGTATCATAAATGATGTATGAACCCAATTACTGTGTATCGGCTGTTTCAAGTTGTTAACATGCACATTAATAGAACAATTAGCTCATGGCAATGAACTGCTTGCTATCCAGACTTTCTCAACAGTGATTTTTGATTTGAATTGACATTTTTATTTCAAATATGCACATTTGACTTTGACTTTAGACTCCTTTGACACTTGGAAAGGAGTGGGAAGAAGTATACACTTGTTTAATCCCACCCCCTTTCATTAAATCATACAATAATTATAAACTACTACCCGTTTCCTTTACTTAAATTAAACTTGCAATTAATACCTGGAAAAATAATTACATAATAAAGTTTCCCACTTGGAAGCAAAAAACATATTTTCTAAAGCTAAGTAAAAACGACATTATATATAGCATAAACATGTCTACATGTAAGTACATCCGTACAAGTACATATACACATGAATTCATACACAAATGCCCATTATACACACAGCCTCACCACCACCTCAGTTTATAATGGGAGTGGCATCATGGCACTGTTAGCAACACCCCCACCCCAGATGATCAGCCCAACAATGGATCTGCCATCCAAGTCGGGTCCGCCACCGCCGCAGGACAGTGCCCCCCCCCCTAACCCTATCATTAAATTTCAATATTTTTGACTGTAGAAATAGTGAATGAGTATGGTCCAGATATCCAACCTTGTTAATGATTCGTACTGCCTTTTTTTGTAGTATAGTTAAAGAGTACAGTAAGCTTTTATAAGTGTTATGCCAGACTTCCCCACAGTAAGTTAAATATGGTGAAACAGCAAAGAATGTGGAATGAGTTGTAATCCAGAAACGGTTTTGCTTTATTGCTCCTTGATAACTTAGTTTTTACATGTTTAATATGTGGTTTCCAACTAATTTGATCATCAATAGTGACTTCTTCAATACCCACCCCATCAATTGAGATATGTACCCCTGTAGCCTGTACCATTTCCAAACAGCATGAATTTTGTCAAAATTAAGAATAATTTATTCTGATCAAACCATATTTTTGAGTTAACCATTTCCTTCATAATGTCATCCTGCAATTGCTTTAAATCATGTATCATCAGCAAAAATGACTTATTTCAGTATCTTCGACCCTTTACATGTATCATTGTTATCAGTTTAGGCCTCAACACTTACCCCTGGGGGACACCAAAGGCAATGTCAAAACATAAAGAAGATCAATCTCCCAACTTCACAAACCGAAGCCTCCTATTTAGGTAACCTTTGACCCAGTCTAGAACCACTCCCCTGATGCCATACCTTTCCAGTTTATGAATTAATATATCATGATTAATAGTATCTGTGGCATTTGTGATTTCTTCATTTGATTATATTAATTCCAGTGTTGTTGATCTGTTTGAACGAAAACCTTTGACTTACAGCGAGTAGTTGGTGCTTTTCTAAAAATATATCTAGCCTATTATCTATTATCGGTATTTTTTCTTTACCCTCAATAAAGAAGTACTTGGGATAGTTGCTAGATTTGCTACCATTTCTTATAATACTGTTGAAAGAATTCCATATTCCTTTGATGTTATTTTTATTATAATTTAGTCATTTCTATATCTAACCGATTATCTAAAACTTTTTCGAATATTTTTTAAAATTGTGGTAGTTAAGAGACGGGCCCATAGTTTGTTAAGTGGTGTTTGCTCCCAGTTTTAAACAGAGGTATTACTTTAGCTATCTTCATTTCATCTGGAAAAGAGCCGGTTTGAAATGATAAATGACAAATATAGGTTAGTGGTTTTGAAATTCCCGTGACAACCTTTTTCACCAGTGCCATGTCAATGTCATTGAAATCAGTGAACAATTTGCTCCTTCGGTTATTTACAATATACAAGATTTAATTTTCCTCCACATTATACACAAAAACATTGAATTAGGATTTCTCTCCAACACTCCCTCCATTTCCTTACCAGTTAGGGTTTTTTCTACAAGATCGGGCCCCACAGTGACCACACTGACAAAAATTTATTAAAGCTGTAGGTAAGATCTTCAGTATTTTTTCTTTACCCTCAATAAAGAAGTACTTGGGATAGTTGCGAGATTTTGGTACCATTTCTTATAATACTGTTGAAAGAATTCCATATTCCTTTTTGATGTTATTTTTATTATCATTTAGTAATTTCTCATAAGAATCTTTCTTATTTGTCTTGAATGTGTTAATTTATTCTTATATTTTTTATATCTATTTTCTGCTTCTTTAGTTTTCACTCTTCCAAATTCTCTGTAAAGAGTGTTTTTCTTTTTGCAAGCTTTTAGTAATCCCTTCGTGATCCATTGGCAACTAAAATAAAACAGTGTGTTTTATTTTACTGTTCCACCCTCTTAATGGACAATTCATATCATATAATGTACTGAACATAGGTCTTGTAAGCACTATAAACGACACCATTTTCATAAATGTAATCCCAACTCTGCTTCAACAAATCGTGTTTAAATTAATTTGTGGAATCCTCTGTATTCTGTTTTTTTTTTTTTTTTGGAAATAGATACATTGTGTCGATTAAATCATCTATAGCATTAATTTAACTTGGATTATTGGGTCAATATTAAAATCTCCAAAAATGAAAACAGCTTTGTTACTCTTAATTATTTGAAAACATGCATTAAATCCACTCCGTGAATCCTTCAATGTACCTGGCTCTCTATAAAAATAAATGATCGATTATTATTTTTAAGGAAATATGTAGTTAACTTTTAAATCAGAGTGCGATACATAAATGTTTCCGCAACTTCCTGGTATGACAGACGAGGGCGCTAGAGCACAACCTTCATTGGGATTGACACGTTACCATATTGTTTTCAGTTATGTGAAACATTATCCGTTATAGATTTATCATAGTTTTGTATTCAAACAACGTGGTCAGACATTAGGCCTACTGTAAACAACTACTCTTGTTTTTGAGATGGTTACATGATCTGTGTCTGTGTGTGCTCTTGTGGTTGAGATCAGAATGTTCAGGTTTATTTCGTAATACGTGCTGGGAACCAAGAGTCAATGTCATTATATTGCCATTCAATGGTTTGATTCCAGCTATCCTGAACCCGGCAACAAGTGCAACAGGGTCAAATATGGATTTGACTCTGATTTGCAGTGCAGCTCAGATACAACATTAAATAAAGATAAACAAAAAGTGCCTTTCTTGGAAAACGAATAGGCTACTACACCGTGCAGTATCCATCCATGAAATAACATTTATTTTGATGTCCCCTCGTTCAAATAAACGGGGTTATGGATTCTGAATCCTAAACACACTGCGGTGTGTGTTGTACGCTTGCGTGGGACGTCAGTTGTGTGTTCCTGTGAGTGCGGTCGGCTGGAGAAGGGGAGGGGATGTGAACGCCGCCGCTGCTGATGCTGATGCGAGAGCGATCTGCCTGCTGTTGTGATCGGCCATCACCAGTGGATCATCCACAGACGATCTTTGACACACTATTGTCGTTTTCTCCGTGGGTTTCGGCGTGTCTTGCGACCGCATCTGCATCGACGTTTCTTTTTTTCCGGGGGGACAGATGCCGGATAAAGACCTCGTTTCCCCCCTGGCCTGCCGTGTGTCCACATACAGGTGGATGAATCCTGGGAGGTTTGATCCGCTGGCGCCGCCGCACAACAACACGGAGAAAAACCCCGTCGGTTCAGAGAGCCAGTGAACATCGTCGTTGCGTGTGGGAATACGAGGTTGTTTTTCGATAAAGCAATGATGAGGAAGATAGGGGAGGTGGGGGCGACTGTCTGGCGTGCTAATCCGCTAACAGGCTAATTTGGCTAGCTAGCTAGCGTCACTGACACCGAAAATACGGGATGCTCGAAAAGTGCGTCGCTGCCAAAGTCACTACGTTAAAACGGAATTATAGGCCTGTTAAATGCGAACAGATTCGCGGTGATGCTAGGTTTCGAATCATGACACTGGCAGCAAGGACACTTCCCGTCAGCATCGACTTTGGATTTAAAATGATGATAACAGTTCGGAACGTTACATATCGATTCTTTTTTGATTAAGTGGTGTTTTTTTTTACGTCGCTGACTCTGTACGAATTCTCCTCCGGTCGATCGAAGGGTGAGACGTTATTCGGCTGAAGCGCAAGCCTCATTCATCAGCCCGTCGTGTTGACATCAGCCCGAAGGGTTTGGTAACGTCCACCGACGAGCCTGTCTGCTGTTTAGATGCCGTTTAAATCTCCCTGTTTGTGCTGGCAGTGTATTAATGCATGTCATATGTTGATTGAAATAATCGGTGAATAAAGTGGAACGAGCATCGCGTTGTTATTTAGGTCTACCGAAACCTCTACCTGTTTAATTGTTATACTAGTCGGTTTGCCGATCACCTCGCTTCCCGCTGTTAACGAACGCCACTTAAGTCGATCGATCTGGAAGGTCACCACCGATCTTTATCGGAGCTACGCAATAAGTTTTGGTTTAGTGCACAGAATTCCAAAATTACATTTGCAATATGCTGTGTTAACCGAAAGAGCAATGTCGCCTTTCAAATTAAAGATTCTATCTTTGAGGTAAGACGTGACGGGTCAAGTTGAACCAGACGAGAGTCCACCTGTATGGAAGATGTGCTCTCAGCCCCTCGAGGGCTCAGCGAGTGGCGATCCAAACGCCCATCTCTAGACTTTCTCACTTTAGATTCGGACAAAGGCACAATGTTTCCCCCAAACAACAGTGACCAGACTGGTTTGGTTTCGGTAAACAGAGACCAGGACAATGATTTAGGGAGCAGGAAAGAGTTTCTCCAGGAAGGTGAGGCTAACCTCGATAACCTGTTGAGGAGTGCTGGGTATTTCTGTGCAGAGGATGTTATCCAGCTACAAGGAGTCACGCACTCCTCCCCACCGCACCTCCCCATCACAGAGAAACCAGAGGAAGCAGAAGATAACGGCGACCGCAGCCTGTCATGGCTCTTTGGGCCTGGCTCCCCTGACCTCCTGTGGGGCAGCTCACTGGAAGGTCTCCCACAGGAAGGGTCTGTCCAGGACCAGACCGGCCAGGGGGACGAGATTAATTTAATCTCCCTCAGCGTGCCTTCCTCGCCAGGGAAGGAAGTGCCCAGGACTTCGGAGCACAGGTTATACACGACTACTCTGTTGGAGGATCTCCTCTCCGGGGACCTGCCGTTCTCCTCTGCCGCGCTCCTCCGCCCTCGTTGTTTGGGAGAGCACCACCCACAGGGTGTCACCCAGGAGCCAGCCGGGGAAGTGGAGGGTGGGGCCTCTCAGTCACCTGAGAGCGGAGCCCCGCCCGCGTCTGGGAACAAGACCCCTCAGAGTTCACCTGATATCCACCACCTGCACACTGACTGCGCGAGCACACCACAAGACATTGCAGACGGATCCCTGCCTTTATTGGACTCTGAGTTTCCCGGCTGTCCAGGAAACGGCAGCCTTTCTCCCATTGGTCCGTCCCCACTCACCTGCCCAGGTGAGCCGCTGGATTCCCCAGAGGAAAAGTCTGAGGGCGGGCTGCCGGCACCTGCTCTCGTCGACGCACACCCATCCCACGGCGCAGGTGAGTGTGAGTCACCTGCTCCCTGCTCGCCGGCCCCCGGCACCCCCACCGCCGCCGCCCCGCAACCCTCGGAGACGCGGCCCTCCGATGAAGGCGTTCCGGCGGTGGACGAGCTACCTGGCGACCCAGGCTCCCCGGAGAAGGCCTGTGGGGTGGGCGTGATGGACCAGCAGGTTGCCCCTGGACAGGAAGATGTGGCGGCCGTCGTGGTGGATCTGTGCTCGAAAACCGAGGAGCCGGCATGCCCGGCCATCGGTCCCGCCTCCCCTCTGAATTTAACGGCTGGCGCTGACGGCGTCACTAGACCCACCACCCCGAACCAGACGGGCCCAGAGTCTGATTCCGCAGGATCGTCCTCTCCAGAACCTCCAGAGTGGACTAGCGGTAAATCCCGAGAGGACCGGAGGTCTCTCGCCAAGATCGTGGCGCCTGACTCCTTGCCCATGGTTTCCACGGTTACCCAGAAGGAGGAGAGTGTGTCTCCACTGAAGGCGGTGTTTGATGCGCTGGACCAAGATGGGGACGGGTTCGTTCGGATCGAGGAGTTTATGGAGTTTGCTGCTGCCTATGGCGCTGATCAGGTGAGGTGTGTGTGTGTGTGTGTGTGTGTGTGTGTGTGTGTGTGTGTGTGTGTGTGTGTGTGTGTGTGTGTGTGTGTGTGTGTGTGTGTGTGTGTGTGTGTGTGTGTGTGTGTGTGTGTGTGTGGCCTCTTGTTTGCCTGAGATGACGTTTTAAACAGATGAAGGTATTGTGTGTCTTATCCTGAAGGATTTCAGAATTGATTTTGGCGTTCCATACATTACAGTACTTCCTGTTTATCCCAAGGTCCGAGCCAAACAGAATCAGCCAATCCCAGTGATGTAATGGAGTGAGTGCAGCGTTTCAGGTTACTAAGTGGACGATGATATTTCACTGGGTTGGAAACCAATAAACAAAGCAGATAACAGCAAGACGGAATTTGAGAGTTGTGACTAAGTGTGATCTAGGGGTGGGGGAAATTAACACCCACACCTCTTAAATAGGCTGTTCCTATTGGGGTGTGTTCTTCATTATCACCACATGTGTTATCAAGCCTGATCACATTATACTAAAGTACAGTTTTGTTTGAAAAGTTCATTATCATTGATCTGGAGCTCAAGGTCAGGCATTGAAGGCAATATGAAAATACCCTGCAATAAACATGACCTAAACATGTTTAACTTCAACAGGAGACAAGTAGCAAAAAAGAACGGATAATTTATTTAGCAACCGTGGGGTGCATCTAGCTTTGAATGCTGGGTCACATCCAGCGATGGGAGAATACAAGGGGGTTGGTTTACCTGAGGAAACCTAACCTGAGCTATTGCTACGCTGCGGACTTCTGGTACGTGTTATTTAGCCACACAGCTCTGTAGCCATAGGCCAGTGGCCTAGTGCTACCTGCCTGGTGACACTGTGCTCTGTATGAACCCCACTAGACCAAACCAATCAAATCAGATTATTAAGGTGAGCACATAATCACCCTAGGGCGGCGTGGGCCTGTTTTATCTTCATGGATAATCTTTTAATGTTGTGTTACTGGGATTAAACACATTTTAATCGTAATAAACCTATTGATTTAGCACATTTAAAGCAAGGATGGCAGCTCTCAGTTGACTTGTCAAAGGACTTTGTGTTCGCACAGCTCTTGTTCTGTATGCTTCAAGTAAATATGTTTTCGCCAAATGGCACTTTCCTCTTCAAATTCAAAATCCTTTCCAATTCGTTGTATGGTTCTGACACAGGTTCAAGGTTTTTTTTTGTGTGCGCAATGTTGTGCCAAGGTGCTGGCATTTTGGAATTATCGCTTGCATGTTTGGTGGATGGTGGGGAAGAAGATTTAAAGCCACATGGGTGCTGGAAGTGGGTGAATTACTGCTTTGGGACTGTTATCCAGGCAGTGGAGCAGGTTGTCCAGTAACTGCAGGATTTCAAGGGGCCTGTTGAAGTGTCATAGAGCAACGCAGCTCACCAATAAATGCTCCCTTTGAGGTGTGTGTGTGTGTGTGTGTGTGTGTGTGTGTGTGTGTGTGTGTGTGTGTGTGTGTGTGTGTGTGTGTGTGTGTGTGTGTGTGTGTGTGTGTGTGTGTGTGTGTGTGTGTGTGTGTGTGTGCGTGCGTGCGTGCGTGCAAGCATTTTGAGGGTCTGTAGTATTCGGAAAAGCGCTGTTGAAATGCTTCCCTGTTCCTTTTATGTGAATCCCACAAAGCAGAGGGCTCTGTTAGTTCGGACTGCATTCGGCTAATACTGGCACGTATTATTACTACAACCACGCTGGGATAAGCTCCTAATCTATATTGGGTGAGTTTTCAGGAGTTAGGGTTTAGGTGGCCTCAAAGGCATATTGCTGCTAACGAAGTCTGTCAGCGCTGTACAACCCCCCACATGTCAGTGTCTCCGTTTCCATAAGTCCTGGTTGGCGTTTAATCTCTTATGGGTTCTTCGCATGCTGTTGCTGCTTCAGGCCTCAGCAGGACCCCACTACTTGCATAGACCCTCATTCCTATTCCAAGCTCTTCCTCGGAGCCACCAAGGATGGTTTGAAGCAAAATCCCCATCCCGAAATGATCCCAGGTTAAACAGCATGTTTTCTGCATAGCCTGAGAGAGATGACGTGAGGACTTTATTCTGGTCCCTCGCAGCCTTTGAAGCACTTGCATCAGCAGCATCACAGCCTCTTTAGTTCCTTTTGTGTGAAACCATGAAGAGTCTTACAGGCCTTTTGTGTTCCTGAGGTGCTCTTCAGAGAGATAAGATGGCTATGGTCTCTCTGCCCCACCTTGTATTGTTTCCATATGGGTCATTGGCGGCCAGACGGCCGACAACATCACTGCAGACGAAGTGAGGCGGGCCTCTTTAAAAGACTCCACCAAGGGGTAATGCGTCCAGCATGTGTGCCCTACCTGTGCAAATAACCTCCCAATGGAAATAATGTTCACCTGCGCTGGCTGTGATAACATGTTGGCTATTTCCCCAACTATTATTATTTTTATTGCTGTTAAACGCACACCCCTCATTTAGTTACATTGTGAATTTGCTTTGAATGGACCTAATGATGGCTAGTGGTGGTGCTAGTTTGATAGGAAAATATATTTTTTGTAATACTGTCCTGCCAACCCTCCATGTGCATTTTTTTGTTCTTGTGGGTACCCTTTTCGGCAACAGTTTTTTTTATACAATCCTGCTGAATAGGAGTGTGCGTTTTGAAAGAGTAGGGTCTTTTTTTTAAAAGCTCCCAGATTAGCAGACAGTGTCTTTGGCTGACTAATCATGCTTTTTAATCCAGCCTCTCCCACGTCAAAGCCTGTGTTGTGTGTTGGTGGACCCCCCCCCCCCCCTTCCGGCCAGCCAGGCTGGGCTTTGGGCTGGATCAAGAGCAGAATGGCTTTTTGTCCCGCGTCAGAGCGCTTGTTCGGGTCAGGTACTGTCGGTCACCTGCCTGTGACCCTGTGCTTCATGCCAGAAAGAGAATGGATTTTTGAGTTCTGTTTGGGTTGCCTCGTAGCGCTCCAGATATATCTGGTCTGAGATACTGGGGATGAGTTTAATTTCCTGTGCTGCTTTGTTTGTTGTAACTTAAGGCTTGGAAAGATTTGTTGAGGCTGGGTGACCAGGATTGTGCAGATTGATTGCTCCGTGTCTATCCGAGCACCGGTATTGGATGTTCAGTTGCCCCGGGAGACGGGCAGGTTCGTCACTCCTCACAGCAAGGTGAGCTCCTCAGGTGCCTCTCGGATTCCTCCTCTCTCGTGACTCGTAGTGGAGGGGAGGGGGGAGGACGGGGTCCGGGTTCTTCGTTTACCAGAAAACAAAAGCCCGCTGGAGTTGTATCGTCTGTATTTGAGGAATGTCCTCTGTTGACGTGCTCCAAGTGGCTCTGTGGGGAGGTGAGCACCAACACTGGGATCAATGGGAGCAACACGTCACATTCATATTGACCTGACAACATGTAGATGACAGCTCTATCTATATCACAATCTTCTCAAATCCCAAACTTTAAATATTTTGGGACTCATATATATATTTGTATACATATTTCCGTAATGCACAGAATAGAGGTTGACACTTTGTAAGTGCTGTTGTTTTAGTCAAGACGGTTTCACTCAAGCCCATAGATTATGTAAGGTATAATGTATGTTGGTCATTATCGGGAAAATAAGGCTTATTTTCGATAATGACCGGTGTTCTATAAATTATCCCGCTTATTACACGGCTTCTTGCCAAAACGAAAAAATAACTTCACATGGTGTGTCTTTTTACAATTTATTTGTTACCATTCCTAGTGTTGAGCAATAGAGAAATAGTTCACCAAAGATGTTGACGTCGCCTAGCAACCGAATACGCTCGGGTTGATACCAGGCTACTTGCGGAGTGATATGAAAGCCGTGAATTGACAGCAGACATTATATGCTTAGCAACGGTCAATTCTCAAAAAATAATTGGCCGCCTGAAGTCGGGATGGCCCATTCAAGTACAGCATTAAGAAGAGCCGTGTAATAAATAAGAGGAAAGGTCAAAAGTAGTAAACTCAGTTGAACAAACAAACCCAGCAACTTCCTGGCCGAGTTCACACAAACTACCCGTAATGTAAAGACATGTGATAACAGGCCAACCCTGTTGCCTTACATTCCTCCCTGAATATTTGAATGAAAAATTTTGACTATGCAAATGATTTCCCGCCACGATTGACACCTTAATGGTTCTGTTTTGAGTGTTGCCTTTTCGATGATTTCCATACAGGTTTTCATGATAGGTTTCAGCAGAACATGAACAGCTTTCTTTATGTTGACCAGTCCTCACTCTAACAACTATTCGTTTTTTTTATATTGAAATTGAATCCCCCAAATGTCCTCTAAAACAGACCAAGCATTTGTTCCAAATTCAGAATGTTCGGGCATTGCATTCCAACCAATAAAATTCCTACAAGTTCAATTTCAACCGCTAGCAGTCGGTCAATCCTAACACATTTACGACACTGTGAGTAGCAGTCACAGCTGGTAACGCCTGTCGCTGTTATCATAATACATCCATGGTCGGTAAAAGTTGAGAATGAAAATTGTGTCTGGTCGTTTTCATCACAGTAAATGTGTTTTGTTTGTATACCCTTCCACAGCATGATGTATAATAGGCCAGCAGGTCCGTACTGCCTACTAAAGCTTGTGCAGACCTTGTCATCCTTTTCTTCACAGTATAAATGCTAGACCGTTATAGTTGTAGTCTTCATGAATCTGTGTATGAATGTGAATTAATCTGTCAGAGAGCACACAAAAAATAAGTGACAATATTTTGTATTTGGAATAACATGAATTCTTATGAATTTTATAAACTGCCCCAAATTACATGGTTAAAACCAAAACAAACCACATTGACAAGCAGGCTACTGTAGTGAAATCTGAGTGGCCATGACTTATTTTCAGAGCATATCTGCTTAAAGAGAGAGACCATTGAGTTAAAACAAGCGCCAACTGATGGCCAGCCTAGACTTGACCTGGAGGGGGTTGGGAGCAGGGGATGTTATTCTATGAAGGACTTCTCACTGATGGATGTTGTGGAGGATGTGGGTGCTTGTGGGCTCTGCCTCGTTAACCACCGTGTCCCGACATCTTACTCCGTCCCTGGGCCTCGCCAAAGGCTCCATGGGCGAGCCATGGAGGCCTCGCAGTTTACTTTTAGACCCGGTAAACTAAACAAGAGCCATGTGCCAACCAAGGCTAGATGAAATAATCACATTTTAGAGGAAGCCAAAAGCAATTCTTAGAACTGCTGCATGTGAACCAATTTAGAATCATTGTCTACTGTATTCTGTCAAGAGGACAGGGTTGCTTGCTACTTTCACTATCTTCTGGTGGTGACTTGTAGATGACTCAGACCTCTCTATGCTGGCCCAAGAAGGGCCTTGGCACAAATATATATAATATATAATGGAATAGTTTCTGCTTCCTCACAATTTTAATAGCAGAGCTAAGGTTAGCGTGTTTTCCATCTAGAATGCCTTTCAGCGGTAAGCCACTGCTAATGAGCGTGTTTTTAGATGTTGAAATTTGCATGCATTTGCATGCATGTCCTGCACACACTGCTGGTTTCCTTTTTAGGGCGGAGCTCGAATATTCGAATGTTCAAGTATTTGAATCTCAATTCAGTATTTAAACATTTTCTTTTATTTTACAAAATAAATAAAACATATTTAGGAACTGAAGGTAGAAGGCTAGGTTACATCTCATCTGAATATCCCAGTGATAAAATATATTTATACCATGGTCTGGGGGAATACTCAATTCTTGATTGGCTGCAGGGTGTGCATTAACCCCCTCCGCTGCGTGTCGGACAGTTCTAAGGCATCGTCCATTATGATAATGGACACCTCGTGTCCTAGATGTCCGAGAACCTTTCATGTCATTGCTTCGGTTGAGGTAAATGTAGCCATCGTAAAAATTGCCAAATACGGGATTTGTTTGTTTTGTAGTTATATATATTCAAACATTATTGGAATATTCAGGTGGCACTCTTGACAGCTGCTCTCAAGTGTGACGATACGCAAACTATTAACCCCCCCCTCAGCCATCAGGGCGTTAATGGTTTAAGAAGGGTTTTAAATAAACATTTTAGCAGCTATTTCAAACGAGTCAAAATGACACCAAAAAGCTTTGCCTAATGATAACACCGTGCTGGGTGTCCGCCCACCAAAATAGCGACTGAAATTGAACACTGGGTAAATAAGACTATTCCTGCTGTGAAATTCATTCAAAACGTTGCACAAAGCACCTATTTGCTTTGTGATAACTGGAGGCCTAATCTCCTACTTTGTAAACCGTGTGTGTCGAAAAAAACTGCAGTGAAGCTCTGCTGATGAGTGGATCCGAAAGCCATTGACGAGCCACTTCGTTTTACCAATTGAACCACTTAAGGAATGAAAAGGAAAAAAAAAAGATCATTTGATAAAAAGGAGATTCTGCAGCAATGGTCTCCCCTCTGCTACGTTACAGGCAATGAAGGATAAGCCCTATGATTAACTTTACTTTATTTTCTCCACCAAATGATTTGATATTCGTGTGGAAACCAAACTAATATTCAAAGCTTTAAATTATTTATGGCTAGCCTTAGATTACTTTTACATCTCTGATGCAAATACCTCCTCTGCAACACACACACACACACACACACACACACACACACACACACACACACACACACACACACTTTCATTATTTTAACCACCAACCCCTACCCTCGACCTCTCCTGCAGAGCTTTCCTTTGTCCTAATATGTTCCCTATAAAATGTTCTCGTTAGACCTGAATGTCTTTATCTCTCTAGCTCTCACTAAAGCCCCTTTTACCCAGCTTGTTCAAGGTGGGAATGTTGTGGCTTTATTCTGCCTCGCCTTCTGTATAAAACATGCAAACACGGGATGATGGGCCATTGTTGTTTGACCTTTAAGCCAGCAGTGGACATAGCATCACACCTGTGTTGATGTCAGTGTAACAGGGGTGAACCAGCATGCTGGGAGAGGGCTGCACCGTCTTGATTATGTTTATGTTTGCTATCCACCATCAGGGGATTCATCAGCTCTGAAGAAGAAACACACTACTTAGTAGCTAACCAACAGCATGGACAACGGTCTGCATACCTTTTTATCTGTTCAATATCTCCTCCAACATGTTTCTGGTCAAACACTCGGCTTCCTTGATTCCGCCATTGTACCTTTACGCATCAACATGTTGGATACAATGTTCAGCAACTTTGCTTGCGTTTGCAGAGTCATATAAATGTGCAAGGCCAGCAAAAGCACCTTAATACTCAGCTTGCCAAGCTATAACTGTTTAGAAAGCAATGTCGCTGGCCAACACATATGTTATAAAAAGCACACACAGGCATAGCTTTGTTAGGTTCTGTGTAAAAATGCAAAGACAGCTTAACTGGAGGAATCCTCTTTATGGCACTATAGCCCTTCCTGTGTCTGACGAACATGGATGGAACAGCGAGCAGGCCCTATTTCCTGTGTGAGATGTTCCTCTGCTTTGAGGTGTGGAAACCCTCTGCCTACATGAGTCAGTGTCAGCATGTCAAATACCGACCAGGCCCTGGAAACATGCTCACACCCCCAACCACATGTCTCCCTAGCGTCACAAGTCTATTTCCCCCTGTCAGAAGAAAGAAGTACGATTTGAGGTGGTCTTGTAGCACACAGGTAGGCAAAGGCTGGTTAAGTTAAAAAAGGGTTCACATGCTAGTCAAGGTAATGTCACAAGCTAATCAAGGTCACGGTTCTGCTAATGGCCAGGCTTACTGGCCCTGGATACAAGGTTGAGATGCTGGTCTTGGCTTCTCTGGAGCTCAATGGATAACCTTAGTAGAGGGTCTTGAGGAATCTGGAATTAACGACTTCGATTTTTGAACTCCAAAAACGTCAGTGTCAACACCTCTTGACAGGCCCACTCCCTTTATTCTCTCCGTCTCTGTTGCTGTCCCTGTCTTTCTATTTTTATCTTTCTCTCTCTCTCTCTCTCTCCGTCTATCTATCTCTGATTGCATCTGGGTAGATTTCAGTCAGCAAGCACCACCAGTCACTGGAGGTTTAGAGAATTTCACAAGTAGGTGAATCATCTTCGGGAGACTCAGCCCGAAAGCTGTTAATCAGACCCAACATGGCCGAACACCCAACGGTGTAGCTTAATAGCTTATCACAAAATCAGCGTAGTTTACTGTTACATGATATCTTTCTAAACATGGCTCAATGTCTTAATTTAGCTCACCCTAGCTACACATAATCCAACCTAGTTTACAAAATATAACCTAACTAAATCTAGGTCAACATAGACCATCCTACCTCAAAATAATTGAACCTAGCCTAACCTAGCTGCACCTAGCTCACCTTAGTTTCACAAAGACCCCTATAATAACATGACATCCAATATAGCGTAACCTAGCCATCCCATATCTTATCTTCGCTTGACCTAGCCAAACCTGCCTTAACCTAGCTCACCGTATCCATCACCCTACCACCACTTAGGCCACTTTATTTTTATTTTTACCGCTGTACATTGATTAACATTTCAGGTTCCACGTCATTGTAATTGGCTACAGATTACTACAGATTTAAATAGATTTAAGAACAGATATAAATGACTAGGGACTACATATGTAAATAAGCTAAGGAGTTATTTTATGCGCTTATTTACATCTGTAGGCCCTTGGCAGGTTATTTCAAATTGGTGGCCTAATATTATCAATACAGTTCTTCAGGAATCACTACAAAACTATATAAAACAATACATTACAATGCAAACACAACTTCAGCCAGCAGTAGTAAACTGTAAAAAAAAGTATCTAATGGTTAAAACCATGCTGTGCAGATTTGACACTGTAGGAATACACTTATTATAATCCCCTGCTCAAAGCTTCATCCAGTCGCGCAGATGAGTTCACTTGGGTTGAATAGCTCTGTCCCAGAACAGCAAACCGGCCTAACTCCGACCTGCATCGTTTCTGGCTCACCCAATCAACCAATCTTAACCCAGCCCACCATATCTTAACCCAGCCCACCCAATCTTAACCTAACCCACCCTATTTTATAGTCCAACCAGGTAATCCTAATTTATCAGACACCTACATCGCGCAATTCTGCTCATTAAAACCAATGGAAGTAGTGTGTTTTTACCCCAGCAGACTATTGTGTTCTCAGTGTCTCTGGGACCGAAGGAGCCCAACCACTGAAACCTCGGCCCTCTTGCGGCCTGGCGTCTCCCAGCGCTGTGCCACAGACTCGTGGGGGACATGACAGCCTAACGATGAGTTGGTGAAATACTTCAACACACCACATTTGGCTCGCTCTATCATTTCAGCGGGCCTGTTGTGATTGCTTGGCGCCACCAGAGATTCTCCAGATATAGAAGATATCTGCAAAATATAGGCTACATGATTATTCTACATCTGGAGGTAAACGTACGGTGATTCTATGTCTGGAAATATATAATATTATTATTATATTATTATAGATAATAATTGTATATTTTCCTGATGTTGTCCAAGATGGTTCTGGATCACTGGCTCCTCTTCTGCAGTTTTAACGTAACACTTAGTAGTTAATGGTTAATCCTAGTCCAACACAAGGTTGTTATACAGCAGACTTCTGTGTCGATTGTTACAATGTTATGTAAAGAAAACAGAATGCTTGGGGTAGTATGTTTCCAGAAAACCCAGTTATCGTTGAGATAAAACTTCATTTTCACACATTGCAGCTTCCAGGCCTGATACATGTGTTAACAATCTCTCTTGACAAACTTTATAGATTTAACCATGTAAATATATCTTCTCACTTAATGCATTTGGTTCTTGTCTGAATAATTCATTTTAAATGTGTCATGTATGTTGGGTTCTGGGTGCCCTGCCAACTAGTGATGCAGTGACATAACGTGTCTGTTATCTGGTTGGTCAGCACCTCCAGTTGCTAGGTTACCGACTCCAGCAGGAGTTATAGGGACACGGAGGTCATTGTCGAATGGCTAAAGATACACTAAATACACACAGGGCTGTGTGTGTGTTTTGTGTTGTATGTGAAAGTGGCTCAGAAGGTAGTTTGATTTCTGTCTCCTTCTGTCAATAGTGTTCTTGAGTCTTTGAGCAAGGCAGCTCGCCCTGCTTGCTTGCGGCTGGTTGTGCAAGTGAATACAACTCATGAATAACAAATATGTTCCGCAACCTACAAATATGATCCACAGCCATGAAGTGAGGAGAGATACAAATCAATATTAATGTGACAGTATGAATAGAATGGGCGCTGTGTCCAGCGGTCTTCTCCTATATGCTACAGTAGCAGAATATATCCACAAATAACTTATTCTCACCACTCACCTGCTCAGTTTACAACCGGGCTTTTTTTTTTTTAAATGGAGGTCAAAGCTCGTATTCTAACTATCGAGCGAGCTGAAGTAATTCAACTCTGTTCCTTAATCTAAAATCTAAACCGAACAGCCCTCTAAAGCACCACGGGACACTTGTATAGCTCAATACACAATGCTACCAAGTGGTGTCTTTATTTTAAGGATCTTCTTTTTTTAGTGTGTGTGTGTGTGTGTGTGTGTGTGTGTGGTGTGTGTGTGTGGTGTGTGTGTGTGTGTGTGTGTGTGTGTGTGTGTGTGTGTGTGTGTGTGGGGGGTTACTAAGGTGATGTGTTGTGGTGTGTGTGTGTGTGTGTGTTACTAAGGTACTGTGTTGTGGTGTGTGTGCAGGTGAAGGACCTGACCCGGTTCCTGGACCCGTCCGGTCTCGGGGTGATCAGCTTCGAGGACTTCCACCGTGGGATCAGCACCATCGGCAGCGGGGGTCAGTGCACGTCACCACACTCTGAATACTACTGTGTCCTCTGTAGTACTACCACAGTATTACTACTGTACCCTCTGTAGTACTACCACGGTATTACTACTGTACCCTCTGTAGTACTACCACGGTATTACTACTGTACCCTCTGTAGTACTACCACGGTATTACTACTGTACCCTCTGTAGTACTACACGGTATTACTACTGTACCCTCTGTAGTACTACCACGGTATTACTACTGTACCCTCTGTAGTACTACCACGGTATTACTACTGTGTCCTCTAGTACTACCACTGTATTACTACTGTGTCCTCTGTAGTACTACCACTGTATTACTACTGTGCCCTCTGTAGTACTACCACGGTATTACTACTGTACCCTCTGTAGTACTACCTCTGTATTACTACTCCCCCCAGTACTACTGTATTCTCTGTAGTACTACTGCCCCCCTCCTGTAGATATGTATCTCACGTACCATTAACAATTTGTTTAAAGTTAATCAGGTTGTGGGAACACCAGAATATTAAATATATTTACACAGATAAATGATTGAATTTCTATAAGAAGTTATGAGACAATAGATATAAAGTACTACATAAAGCGATTCCAGAAGCGTATTTCTAGAAGCCAGATTCTAAATCTTCCCCTCAGCCAAGGTGCTGACATCCATATTTGATTAGCCTTTGTGTTCCTTTCCACCGCCGCCTTCTCATTTCCCACGATGCACCTCTCCGAGCCAGGCTGCTGTTTATTTTCCTCTGGGGGTGAATGTTAACCTGAGATTTCCCGACCAATTTGCGAACGCGTGTTAGTCTAGAACCTCTCAGTTCATATTCAATGTTCAAGGGGTGTTATCAACGTGGCCAGACCAAAATGAATCTCGATGCAATTGGTCAGACCGATGTGAATGATCGAGTAGATCCCCAATAAACCACGCTGTTCCAGCCTGGCCACCGTGACATCATCATGACACAGGTCGCCCGGGGATACAATGAGGTCATCAAGACACCAAGGGATTATCATCAGTAATGACGCCCGCTTCCTGTGTTGACCCGCGCTGTTGCCAACCACAACTGGGTCTGGCTCTGGTCCGGCTCACTTTAGTTGGTCTGTGGCTCCGCCCCTATGTGGGAGTGGCTCCACTCACTTTATTTGTTTCATTCACTGTATACATTTTATTGATAACACGCATAATGACGATCTACTCTATAAATGATAATGGGACAGTGCTATGCCCCACTCCAGTCTGAGTGCAATTTCAACACCAGATGTTTCTACTGGAATGTCTCCACTCTTGTCTCCATTGAATTCCAGTTGTGTTCGTGTGTGTGTCTTTGTTTGTGTGTGTGTGTACCATTCGGTGTGTGTCTTTGTGCGTGTGTGAGAGAATTTGTGTTTAGGTGTGTTTTGTGTTTGTGGACATGTGGGATTGAGTCTGTGTGTGTGTGTGGGGGGGTTTGCAGAAACCTATTTAGCTGCCCCCCCCCCCCCACCACACACACACACAGAAACACCCACCCCACCCCCTCCTCCAAGTCTGTGATACTAAAACCTGCCCTTCCATTCTCAGGCCTGCCTTCAAGTTACACACACACACACACACACACACACACACACACCACACCACACAACACACACACACACACACACACCCACACACCACACACACACACACACACCACACACACACACACACACACACACACACACACACACAGTGCGTCACCTCTCCAGAATTGTGTTTGTTGTTGAAGGGAGGTCTATTCCCAGTGGGAGACTAATGTTTCTTCCCTACTCTTTGTTACCATTTGTAAACCTTTTATTTGGTCACATGGTGACCGCTCACTTGATGTTCACATGGCCACCTGCTGTTTAACTTTAACGAGACCCTGAGGTTTGTTAAAGAGGTGGCCGTCATATTGTTCTGTTCAATACACTTTTATAGCTGGAGGAATTCGACCAAAGTTTTACTTTATGACCCCTGAACAGCTTTGCTAGTTTAGCATCTTGTGTTGGTTTTGCTGACTGTGTGTGTGTGTGTGTGTGTGTGTGTGTGTGTGTGTGTGTGTGTCCCCAGGTCCTGAGCCCCATCTGTACGACGCACACTACAGCCCAGGTGATGGAGCGGTCGGTTGTCCGGAGGAGTATGACGAGGTGGGGGAAACAAAACGCCTCTGTTCAAAAACATCCTGGATGTGGTCTGAAGTACATTGGACTATGCTAGCATCACAGCCACTACGTGATAGAACCGTACGTGCTAAGCTAGCATCCCACCGTTAAGCTAACATCACAGCCACAAAGCTAGCCTCACTGTTGCTATGCTAGCATGGCAGCCACCAAACTAGCATCACAGGGGCCTTGCCCCTTGGGCAGCTGCACACATCTGGATGGCTCCTCTTCTCCCGAGGCTGGATGGACGGGTCAGGCTTCTGTATGCGTGAGAAATTATATTTTTCTACAGCTGCGGTCAAAATATCTGGAATTCCTGCCTGCCGTCTGCCTCCCTTGTATGTTTAACTCCCCCGGCGCGCTGACCGACGGCGATGGACTCACGTTAGCAACAGCACCCTGGTGGTCAGTGCTCTGATTAATGTGTCTGATTGGTTTCCATGGCCAAGCACACAGCCTGTCAATAATGGTTCTTCCAGAGCGTCGAAGATTATGTTCTGGCTGTGGGTGAGAGCATTTCATGTTTTTATGTTAGCCTGCTGGTGAGGGCAGGATAAAGTGGAGACACAATCAGACAAACGCTGTATACAAAAACACATGCATTTGTCACACACACACACACACACACACACACACAAACAACCACACACACACCTTTGTGCAGACATAAACAAACCAGCATGGTGTGTTTGGCAGTTCAGGCCACAGTACAGCTTCATTAAAATTGGTTTAGAGGTTCAATCCCTCCACCTTCCCCCCTAGGCCCTGGTCCTCTGCCCCCCCCCCGGACCCCCCTAGTGCCTCGCAAGATGGGGGGCTGTGTGTGAATAGGAGAACTGTTCCCTTGCTGTTGACTGTGAAAACAACGAGGCTGTTCCACCAGGACACACACACACACACACACACCACACACACACACACACACCACACACACACACACACACACACACACACACACACACCACACACACACACACCAACACACACACCACACACACGTAATGAAACTTACAGATACAAACTTGGACACACACTTATATTAAAACACACACAGACACGCACAGACACACACCAACATTTAATAACATAGACCAACACACATACCCAGCCCTCATATCCGGTCCATTGACCATGAAAGTTGAACGTCGGACTGCTGAATTGGATGGCCATGAGAGAGCTGTGTATTTGTGGACATTTGTGTGTATTTTAATGCATTTTTGTGTGCGCATTAGTGTTTACTTCAGTGTGTGTGGTTAATGTTTTTTTGGAGTGTGTGTGTTGCTGACTTTGAGGAACTCCTCACTGGATTGTGGGTAATCTCAGCCCCTCCGGGTGGACCTGGCCGTGATGACGGCCGGAGCTAGACAGACAGCAGATTAGAGGGTCCCTGTGGTGGTCTCTCTCTCTCTCTCTCCCTCTCTCTCTCCCTCTTTTTCTATCCCTCTCGTTAATTCTCTCTCTCTGTCACTTCCATACTCTTTCCTTTGCTCTCTCTCTCTCTTTCTCCTTTGCTCTGCCTCTCTCTCTCTTTCTCCCTTGCTCGTTCTCTCTCTTGCTCTCCCTCTTTCTCCCCCTTACTCCACCCCTCTGCCCAAGCAGGGCTGTCCCAGAAACGTGGTTTTCGGATAGTACTCTCTCTCTGGTTATGCGAGTGAGTGAGAGGAAGTGTTAGACAGTGGTAGTCGGCCGATGCCCAGCCTTCCTGTGTGTCTGAGGGAGCATGATTCTGGGCACCATGGACGGCCCGCTGGGCCTGGTCCCGTCCGGAGCTTCCGGCTGCCAGGTAGGTGACTCCAGCTCAGACTGATTGCTAATAACTGATGGCGTTCGGCTATGGTTTTTCCTCGATGGATCACCGATTGTCCTGGCTGTGGTTGGAGGGATTTGGGAGGCTGAGGAATTATTTTTTTTCCAAGTTGTACACTGGGCTGTTTGTCCTGGGGGTGGGGGAACATGGAACGGAGGGGCGAAGGTGTGGAGGCGAGGTGAGTTTAGCTCGGATCGTCTCTCGTTAGCCCAGTGGAACATACCTGGGTTGCTCCAGTGTGATTGGACAGCGGAGCGAGCCTTTTAGCTGGTTAGTTGCTGTTCAACTAGTTGGTTTTTCCTCTTAAATCAGCACACGGTTTCCCTCTTGTGACGCAATGGCTTATGTTAGCCGGCACTTTACGTGTCTGTACTAACAACCAGAAAGTGGTTTCTTATAAGAGGAACGGAAAATTGCCCTTAGGACCCTGAGGCTATGACGCAAGGGCGAGGCGGTAAAGGGGTTCAGTTTGACGGTTTATCATAAGGTTTAGAGTGCAAGCTGTCACCTAAACCTCACTTTAGTATAGGATTAACTTGCTGTAGCGGCAACATATCACCATGTTCTTGCAAGGAGTTTAATCATTTGCCATTTGACACAGTCTAACCAAGTCTTACTTGGCCTTATTGCATAACCTGTGTACCACAGATATGATCGTCTGCCAGTCAAGTGCTGAGCAAGCACAAACGAGTAATTCACTGTCACAATTCACCCAGTTTGCAGTGATTTGAAGTGATTTTTGGTCCCTTGTTGTTATCACTGTCATTGAGTCTCACGGCAACAAGGATTGGATTTGAATAATATGAAACGATGGCACCCAGGGGTCCACAAACACGGGGGATCTGTCGATAATCATTTCAGATGTAATATTCGTTACATTTAATACCCACACCAGTTTAGTCTACCACCCGTGCGCTGGTAGATACAATAGCAGACGCACAGTCCAGGTTATGACTGACATCTGTGTTCATCTGCTCTATTAAAGCCCCACGGAATCGTATGCATCTGTAAAACGACCCGGGGATGAAACACTGATTGTGATTTGCGTCCTCGCAGCAAAACGAGGTGACGGACAGCGCCTACCTGGGCTCGGAGAGCACCTACAGCGAGTGCGAGACGTTCACGGATGAGGACACGGGCGCGCTGCTGCAGCCGGAGCACGAGGAGGTGGAGACGGACAGCGGCATCGAGGCCACGCTGCACGACGCAGAGGACTCCGGGAACAGGTCGGTGTCCTCGCCGTGTCCGTGGACCACCGGACATGTGCTCTACAATCACGTACATTACATATACACTGATACACTTGCGCATCGGGCAAATGCTTGTCCCGAAGCTATTTAGTATCGAGGTTATGAACAAGCCACGCATGCGATTGACATCTATGAATGAAGAGGTGGACTAGTTGTCCGTCGTCACGCAGAAACAAGTATCGGCAGGGGTCAAAGGGAGGTTGGGTTCTTTCAGCAAATGCTTCATGTAAAAAAAACAAAAACAAGCAGAGGTATCACTAGAACAGTGCATCTAAACAGTCCATTTATATGGTGCTTCCTAACCTGTGGCCACAGAAGTGCGTTACAATGTGTCCCTCACATTGAGCCGTTCGTGCACCCACTCATAGGCGGGGGATCCGGGTTATGGTTCCTCCATGTGGGTGAGAGGCCTGCGGGGGGCCTGTGGTCTAGTGCCGCCCGCGTCATTTCCCCTCGCTGCACGGTGACGCGGGAGGATGACAAATTCCAACACTATCGTAAAAAACCTTTGACAAAATAGACTTTGGCAGAACAACACTGGCCGGAGGAGTTCAACAATCATCTCCTGTCCGGTATCGTAGTGTTACCCAGGCAACGCTGCACGTTATCAGAAGGCGGTTGGAGAGTTCCCAGGCTTGGTGACGGTGGAGCTGTTTTGTTGTGATACCGCTGAAAAGCTTATCTAATGAGGGCTTCTTACCTCGTACGAAAACCTCTGCATTCCCAGGTGGCAGTGACCCCGTCGATTAACCCCGCTCTACTCCGATGTATTGAGCCATTTAGTGTGATCATGAGCTAATCCTCTGCCCTTATTAATCACATGGGTATGAATCCCTTTTCTACCAATGTCTAATTGCACCGTCTTCTCAAACGACCGCTAGCGAGCGATTGTTACTGCCTTGCATGTTTACCCCTTAATTACAATGTACAATAATGGCGTAGATAATACACGTGTCCTATTAAACCTTCCCACCGGAGGTTGTGTAGCCAATAGATTGTCTCATTTAAACACTTAATATCCTGTTGTAAAGGCTTTAAATTGTGTAGCTACAGCCCTGGCTGGAGACAGGGGGGGGCTTTAGTGCTGTCGTCCAGCCGGTCTTGGCTCATGTAGGGTATAGACAATCTGTCCTGTTGGGTATAGACTATGTGTCTTGTGAGAGTTATTACCTCCTAGTGATTCAAGGTGTGTCATATCCTAATGCTGGTCCACAGCTCTAAAACACATGTTGGAGTGCTCTGCCTTTGTGTGTGTGTAGAAGTCAGTGGTAGTTAAAGGTGCTGTAGGTTAGATTCAAGAGCTGTTATTTGAGTGTTATTTGTTACTAATGTCATAGCCATCCGTCAGCTACTAGTGACTGAAATGCTCTGTGAGAATGTCTTTTTCGACTGTGCATGCCACTGCATGAGACCATTTTAGATTTTAGACAACGTCTGTGTGATTTCCGACTTCACGGCATTTCTTCCCTGATTGGTTCGGAGATTCCATCTTGTCCGTCAGTCACAGGTGCATGAACGCAACCCTTCTCAATGGCGGGGAAACTTAGGGAAGAAGGGAGCGAGAGGAGATGGAGGGGACGTTTTCTTTGCTTTTGTGTCATGATCAAGATTTGTTTCAAGAAATGCCCGATTTGCAACATAGGTGTACATTCTTTTTTTATAACAGACAAAACACCACTTCCCAGACTTGATTTAGCTTCGCATAATTTAAATAGCAGTAGCAGCAGCATTCTAGCCCCCCCCCCCCCCCCCTCATTGCCCGTGTCCTCCCTTACAGATCCTCCATGACTCGGCTAAAACACCACCCTGGCCTCCTGGAAGGGAGGCCTTGGAGAGGGGGCAGGGGTGATGTGTCAGCCCTCTCTGCTGACACATCACCACCACCTGTCGGTGGGGCTGGATGATGGATGTGCACTTGACCCTAGTCAGGGATGTGTTTGGAGCTTCCTGTGCCACGGGTAGACCTTGAATTCCCGGAAGTGTCGAGATAGCGTTTTTCTCTCGCTCTTTTTTGCCCCATATGTTTGTTTTTTTGGTCTTTCAGTTCTCCAGTTCCACTCCCTCTCAGTTCCTCCCCCACAGTGATCCAACCCCCCCCCCCCCGGTGGAAATGCTGACTGGTCAGGGCTCACTTGACCCGCTCGCTCCTGGCAGGAAACCCTCTTTGATTTCAACAAGTGACTCAGGGGCACCGAATCCTCCCTTAAATATTAAATATCTTGACCAAAGTGTAGAGTTAACCCTCCCCACCCCCCCCCCCCGCCTGCTTGAGTCTTGTTTTAAGATCACTGATCAAGTGTAACACAAGGACAGCCACGTCAGCAGGTTTTCCCCTCAAAAACAACTTCAATCATTTCCTGTTCCAGGGAATGTGAATCTCTGCTGGTCTTGCTCGCCCAGCTAGAGGTTAGGCTGCTGCCCTCTGCGACGGTTGCATTTAGAAAAGGATTACTACTCCAGACGGGATTAACCACACCCACTCCCCCCCCCTCCCCACCCCCCCCAAAAAAAAGCCTGGGGACTGGGCATGCCTGACAGTCGCGGCGCGCTACTTAGCATTAAAGCTCTCATTAGCCATCACTGCCCAGAAGTAGCTCAAGACCATGTCCCGGTCCTAGCGTGGCATGTGGTAGTCCGTGCCGCGGTGTTTGATTGGACGCGGCGGGCGCTGTGTGTGTGCGTTGTCGTTGCCGCGTGGAGCGTGGGAAGGTGAGGGACGTCAGGATTCCTCTCTGGCTGTCTGGCGTGCGCCCCCCCCCCGTCGGCCCCCGGCTCTCCCGCCAGGGCGTTCGAGGTCGCCGCAAGATGCGCTCGCTCGCCTCGCCGGCGCTGTCGGCCGGGGACCTGCACCCGGGTCTGACCTCGGGGTGAGTGCCCTCCCAATCCGCTTCCACCCCCCCCCCCCAGTGCCCCGACTCTTCTGTCCTAAAGCCCCCGAGCCCGGCCCCAGTCCTCTACCCCCTGCCCTCTTGGTACCCAACGTCAAAGACTTTACCCTCCGCCCTTTGACCCCCCACCCCCTACCTTAACAAGCTCTATTGAACCTGGCACCACAGTGGTGTCATCGTGGGACAAAGACAGGTCAAGCCCTTTACAGAAACACGGGTTGTATTTCTGTAGTGGGCTTGACCCCTTTGACCGGTTTTACTTACATGCAGCAGGGAACCGGTACTAGACCTAACGAGTGACGATAAGTCTGCTGCCCTACGTGTGCTTTGATACACAAGTGAAGCAGACATGTAATTGGTGTTGTGAGTGTCAACTGTGTGGGTCCTACGGTAACACCTCTGTGAAAAGGGCCTATTAGACACCCCATTCTACCCCGGGCGGCAAATCACCATGGCAACAGTTTGATGTTCAACCACCAGCGAACCCGAGTGTTGAAGGAGAATCTAAGGCCCAATCCCATTTCTACCCCTTACCCCTCCCCTTACCCCTCCCCCTTGTTTTGAAGGGGGAAGGGGTAAGGGGTAGAAATGGGATTGGGCCTAAAGCTAACCCCTTCCTATTCATAGGAAACCTATGCTTGGGTGTATTCTGAATATATTTACGTGCTAGACTAACCGGGCACACACCCAGGCCTGCCCCGAATCTCAGAACAATTCAGCACATCTCTGCAGTTCAGCAATTCAGGCCGCGATCAGGGCCAATAGATAGCTTTGCATTCAACCCAACTGCAGTTGCCAGAAAACCGTGAGACAGTTTGTCCGGCCAAGGCAGACTCGGTGGATTAATGTGAATTAACAGATTATCTCCTCCGGTTGTAGACACTCGTCCAGATTGCTCCACGTCCTTCGCCAACCATTAATGACCAAATTACATGCTCAAGATCCGCTCATTCAGGTCTGCCCGGTTCAAACAGGTTTCGGATGTGATTTGCGCTGGCATGCTGTTGATCCCCCCCCCCCCCACCCCGCACCTCAGTGTCCGTGTTGTGTTGACGTCTGTCATAAGAGACAGATCTTGTTACAGCTCTCTAGTGGAGCTGTGGAGCCTTCTACTCCCCAGTGTGAGAAGCAGCCAGTGTTGTGAAACAAGAATCCACACCGAACCCTGCTCCTGGTCTCTCGCTGGACGCTAGGGGTGTGCATGGTGGTGTGGGTTTGTTTACGCAACACAATAATACACAGCTGGACGCTAAGGGTGGGGTGTCTGTATACACAACACTACGACGTGTCGTGCAGCTGTGTGTTAGGGGTGGTTGTGTGTGTGTGTGCTCGTACCTCCTGCAGAGCGGGAGAATTACTCATCTATGTATGATCCAAACTCACAGCCACGGTTTAAAACATATTCAAACAGCTCTGATTAAAAGGTTGGCTGGTACTTGTAGTTCTACTATCCACTCATCTGAAACGACATGGGTCAACTGAACTCTATCAAAGAACTACATACATGAACTGGCCTGTTTGTGATGGTCAGAACGACTTTCTGTTGCAGAAGGCCATGGAATCAGACAAGACGCCTGGATGGAGAAAATACACACGCCTCTTTTAGACACACACACACACACGCACACGCACCTACAAACAACCAAACAAGGTTGTCAGCTTAACCCTGTGTGTGTGTGTGTGTGTGTGTGTGTTGCAGGTTCTCCCTGAACTCTGAGCTGCAGGACCTCTCCCTGGTGACGGTGATGGGAGGAGGCGAGGAGGAGCACTTTGAGGACTTTGGGGAGAACCATGGGGCAGAGCTCCTTGAGGGCGGGGTGGAGGATCAGGAGGAGGGGCCTGCTGAGGATGGTGGCCCCGGGGCCCTTCACACCCCCGAGCAGATCACCTGCTCCTCCCTCATCATGTCCCCCAGGTACATATCAATATACATATAGACGTGTGCATACACAGGCCTTTATGTTACTATGTTATGGTACGACTCGTTTGTAAATATATAACAGTTTAATGATTGCTACCTAAACCCTTACGGTCAGTTGTGTAACACCTGGGCTCCACTGCCTCATTGTTTCTCGCCCATGTGCCACGGATTATGTGCGTTACATGTTCTGCAAAGTGCGTTCATACATTGGTGTCATTAGATTAGAGAGTTGTGAATTGACGCTAGCTATCGGGAGTTGTGGTACATTTTAAACCGAGCCGTCAGTGGAGCATCTTTCCTTCATTATTATGGCCGTTCCAAGCCTCAACCAAAAGCTTACAGAATGCTGATCCAACACACAATCCGGGGGTGTAATTCAGCTGTGGAGCATATGGGAAACAAACTCTGCATTCAGCCGTGATTTCCACCCCAGCGGTAAAGCCGTCTGCCAAGCTGACAATTCGGGAAGTGTAATTTTTCTAATCAAAAGGGGGTCACACTCTCAAGATTTGAATTTTAAATACGAAGACGTTATCAACACATATGACTGTGTAATGATAACCAAAGATAGAAAAAGTATATTTGCAAAATACACTTCATTGGGTGACCGTTAGGGCCCTCTCGCAGAAGGCTCTTATCCCGTGGTGATTTTGAAAGGTTGTATATGGGCTGATGCCATGAGGCTCGGTGTGTCTGTTCTCCTGTTATCTGCGTCCTGATAGGAGAGAGAAACAATGAGAGCTTTGTTCAAATGGCCCTGTTGTACTGTTTGTTCAGTAGAGTAGATAAGAGCAGCTAGGAAGGTTCTAACCCTCCTGCCGCTGCTACTCTTCCTCCTCCTCCTCCTCCTCCTCCTCCTCCTCCTCCTCAGGCTGAGCTTCAGAGCAATGTTTTCCCTCTGACCACAAGTATATTAGTGCTAATAATTTTAATAATAAATTAAGACTTGTATAGCGCTTTTCTAAGACTCAACGACACTTTACACTGAGAGGTGCTGGTTGTGAAACAGACAACAGGCAGTCAGCAGAAACACACTGGGGTGGATGGGAGGGAGAGGGGGAGACGGAAGAGAATAGATGGGTCTTGAGGCGGGACTGATGGATGCGGTGGATCTGAGGGTTGGGAGGAGGAGAGGGGGTCAGGGAGATATGGGGGAGCCAGTTAGTGAAGGTATTCACTAACTATTGCAAAGGTGGTAAAAATAGGTTTTGATGACTTGGCGGATATGAGGTTAGAGGGAGAGGGTGGGATCAAGGATCACAGGTATTCCTGTGAGGAAGGGGAGATTTCAGTTTTGTCACTGTTGAGTCTGAGGGGTTTTGGGTGGATTTGGTGTTAAGGTATATCTGAGTGTCATCGACATAGCAGTGGAAGTCCAGGTTCAAATGACGGAGAATCTGTCCGAGAGGGAGAATGTAAATAATTAAGAGGAGTAGGCCAAGTAAAGAGCCTTGGGGAACGCCTTGTCTGGCTGGATGAGACAGAGGAGTGGTGAAGCTTCCAACTTTATTTATCCAAAGAAGGGCAATTCTTTTGCAGCTTTCCTTACACACAATCTAAAGACCCCTAAAACTCAGACAAGATAGTTGCCAGAGGCAACAGCTCAATGTACATAGGTCAGTACAAGGAAACAGCCGGCAGCAGTAAATAAAACAACATGTCATGGACCAAGTCTAAAGGAATATAACAGTTACTTAAAATGACAACTGTCGATGTTTAATAGCCTAATAGCGAGAGGAGTGAAGAAGTGTAGCGGTGTAGTGTAGTGATATGTTCTGCTTAGGGGCAATAGAGACGATGAATAGAGATGATGATTCATCTGCTGGAGCGGTCGGACCGGAGCCAGATGAGAGCAGTGCCTTATATACCGAGGTCTACGAGTCTAGTGAGAAAAGATGTTGTGGCTCACTATGTCGAAGGCTGCACTCAGGTTGAAGAGGATGAGGATGTTAAGGGCACCGGTGTCGGCAGAAGGATACTTTGAGGATTTGGGTTTGGGTTTGTGTCGCGACGAGGAGTTTGAGGGATGTGAGAGGAAGGGGAGATGGTGGTTATGGTATTTTTTGAGGAATGGGGGGGAAGAGCGGCAGTTAACAATTCTGTGGCGACAGTGCAGAGCTGAAAAGTTAAGTGTGGCATTGGGGTCAAGGGAGCAGGCTGTGGGTTTGGATGAGCTGATGAGTTCAGAGATGATGGAGGGGGCAACAGGTGCCAAGTGGGAGAGATGGCGATGCGGGGAGGGGTAGGGAGGAAAAGAGAGATGGCGGGGAGAGGGGCCAGAGTAGGGGCTGCTGGGTCAGACGCAGAGGACAGAGATTTTAATAGTGGTGATTGTATCGGCAAAGAATTTAAGGAATGACTTGCATTGTTCAGGCGCAGAGGGCGTCGGCAAAGGGCTTGAGAGTGGTTGTCCACGTGAAAGGAAATAGTCCGGGGGAATTGGGAGGGAAGGGTCGCTCCACTAGCTAAACGACCAACCAGGTGGTACGGGCTAGCGATAACCAGTTAGCAGAGAGCGTTCAGGAGAGCACCGCAGTTAGGGTCGAAGGCAGGGAAACGGATACACAGCAATCTAAGACAGCCAACCTGGCACGGTAGGGAGACGAAGAAGCAAGAAAGGGACACAAAACTGAGAGAGAGGTACAAGCGGCAGCCACAAGCGCGAGAACAGTGCTCTCTGACACAAACACGCACGTCAAAAGACAATAGATGGTCACAGTTCTGTACATAAGTGCATAATTAGTTGAGTAGTACTTTAGCAAATCTGTATGATATATTACTAATAATGTAAAACTCAGTTGGTTCTCTGAGTGACCAAAAGTTACAACGTGATGGTTTAATTTGATGCTTTAGATTTTCAGGTAAACAATATGAATGATATTAGGCTTTGCCTTGTTAGTTAAAGGTCCAGTGTTAGAATTGAATGGCATCCGACCGTGACATTGCAGATTGCAAGCAATTGAACGTCCCCTCCCCCACCTCCCCTAAGGTGCCAGTATGTACTTCCAAAATGATGTCACCATCAACGACGCAATGAGTCACCAATTGTCGAATGTTGATGAGGTTCCTCCTTGAATGATTTGTAAATTATGTATATGCTATTTATTCTATGCCACACACACACACACACACACACACACACACACACACACACACACACACACACACACACACACACACACACACACACACACACACACACACACAGCTCCCAAAACGACGACTCCCATGTGACCTCTCCCCCTCTCACTGCCTCCACACACAAAAATACAGATTCATACTCTCACGCATGAATACATTCAGATATATCCACACTCACAAACAGCTACACTTACACTGTTCCACACATATTCAAATAAACACTTGCATGCATAGTTCAACACAAACTGCATATAACGTCTCATTAATACTTTCACACATTCATATCAGTTAGTCACATACATGCTCCCCGCACAGCCCGTCTCTGCGTGGCTTCAACCTGTTAGAGACGTCACTCCCGCTGGCCGTCTGCTGGCCCCATGCTAACAGCTAGCAGGTCGCTGATCTGCTGCTAGGTTACCGTCATGGATGGTTTGAGAAACGAACGAACGAAAGAAGACATCCATGTTATGAAACACAACATGCAGTGAAACGACTGGAACTACCCACTACTAGGGCTACTAGCAATATGACTAACCACTAACCCCCACGTCCCACCTGAATTTACCTTTGCACACTCTTACCTCCTCTCACCGTTTCATTTATTACTCTCTCATTCACTCTTTCACCTAAACACTTCCACTTTTTCACTTAAACATTTTGCACGCACCTTTTCCTTTCATCATTCTTCTCCTCTCTTCTCGTCTATCCTCTCCTTTGCTCTCCCCTCCTTTCCTCTCCTCTTTCCTTTCCCTCCCCTCTTTGCTCCCTCATCCTCTCCTCTCTCCTCTCCTGTTCTCCCCTCCTTTTGTTCTCCTCTAATCTCCCATCTGCCCCTCTTTTCTATTCTCCTCTCTCCTCTCTCCTCTCCTGTTCTCCCCTCCTTTTGTTATCCTCTAATCTCCCATCTGCCCCTCTTTTCTATTCTCCTCCCTCCTCTCCTGTCCTCTCCTCCTCCTCTCCAGCGCTCCTTCTCCTCTCTCTGACTGCTTGCGGAGCTACCTGAGAGAGGAGGCGCAGGACTTCTTCTGTAGCCAGTGTCACAAACAGATCAACCGTCTGGAAGATCTCTCCACACGCCTTAACTTCCTGGAGATGACTAGGTAACCCCCGCCCTTCACCAGCCCCCCCCCACCTCCACCCTCCTCGCCTCCATCTCCACCCCAACGGCTTCCCTTCAAGCTGGGCCCTTAGCCGCCATTACCTCGCCATAGCCCTACTGCGCGTTACCAAAGGCACTGTGATGTCACTTCCTGTGCACGCAGTACTATTATGGTTTGTGTATGTGTGTGTTTGGTTGCATCTCCCCCATCTCAACGCAGGTGGGTGTGTCAATAGCAGTGTGGTGTTTGTGGTGTTGGTTTTGTTTTTGCTGTTAGCTTGGTCCTAGTGCCTGCCCGGTACTCTGTTCATCTGCAGCCCTCTCTCTCTACTAGCCACGCCCATTCTCTACCGGCCAATTCAAGGCCCGAAAACATATTTTATTGGCTACAGTTTGTAGTCCTCTTTATGATGTGCTGTACATCCAGTTCTGAACACACAATCTCAAACACACAAACACATGACTGATGATTTTAAAGAGTCACCCAACACAAGGATCATAGTGCCGATAGGGCGCCACCTCTGGCTAAACAGGTCATTGCAATCCTATTTTTCTGATCGGTTTGAATTTCTACCTAGTTATTCAGCCAGCTTCATGAAAAACAACAAATTCCAATAACCTGTGTTTCCTTCTGTCCCTGTTTTATTTTGGTTGTCTTGCTTGGTTTCTGTGTGGCTAAAAGCTCAAAAAGTCAACATTGCATAACATTACATTCATGTTCCCATTTCGACTCGTCTGGTGTGGTTTGCTGTGTTGGTGTGACATCTTGTTGGTGAAAGAGCAGAGTTAACCAGACCCTGGTCTCACATCATATCATCGTAGACCAGCGCTCTGATGGTGTGGTGCAGTGGTGACTTCTGGGTGGCTGTAGAGCTGCTGGTCTATCTCTTGCTCTCTCTCTCTATCTGTCCCTCTCTGTCTCTCCCTCCCTATCTCTCCTAGTAAAGTAAAGACGTCAGCTGATTGGGTCTACTTCCTGTCCATTCTCTTTTCCTGATCTGTTTCCTGTTGTTCTTTCTATCCCTCCCCAGCTCTGGCAAGCGACTCTCCAGCAAGAAGGTGGCAAGGTAGGCTACCAAACTGGTACAGTTTACCATAGATTGTTCTGCTAGGTTAATGGGCGAATGCGCTAAACTACGCTAATGCATTTGGCTTATTGTTTAGGCTCATGCACTATGCTAGGCTAACTATGTGTATATGTACGGCAGGCACCTGCTCCAGAACAGCTCGATGACGCTGGACACCGTGAGCGACCTGACGCGAGACATCCTGGAGCTCGCCGATAACGACATCACTGACAAGGTGACAGACCCCCCCTCACCTCCTCCACCACCCTCACCTCCTCCATCCCCCACCTCCTCTCCCCCCTCAACTCCTCCACCCCCCTCACCTCCTCTCCCCCCCCCCCCCCCCGGCCAGGTGCTGCTGTTGGAGCGGCGCGTGGCGGAGCTGGAGAAGGAGTCTGACGCGTCGGGGGAGGTGCACGCCCGGCTGCGGCAGGAGAACCTGCAGCTGGTGCACCGCGCCAACGCCCTGGAGGAGCAGCTGAAGGAGCAGGAGGTGTACGCCGAGGAGTGCCTGGAGCAGGAGGAGCGCCGCCACAAGGAGGCGCTCGCCAAGATGGAGCGGGACCTGGGGCTGGAGCTGGAGAACCTGCAGACCAGGTGGGTTAAAGTGTGTGTGTGTGACCCATTGGGCAGAGACCCAGTGTAGAGACCAGGGGGGAATTGATCTGGGGGGGGGGGGGGAGTAGAGAACTAGTGTGTAGAGACCAAGGGTGTTCTTACGGCGGCTATTAGAAGTGGAAGTACAGTATACTTCATTTGAAGTCTTGGCAAAAGACTGTTTACACACAGAGGACGCTGTACAGAAGCCTGTGGCCTAAACCAGCTTCTAGCTACTACTCTTAAACAACATGAAGATAGAGTAGGCCATATAGACCACTGCGTTATGAAAGGCAGATCTGAGATGAATCTGTCCATTCAGACTGAACGACAGACCGTACAGATACAGATACAGACCTCTGGAGGTTTTTTAATACATTTTGTGACTGTTGGAGACTCCATGAGGCCCTCTGGTGGTAGAAACCTTCCACAGCCTCAACTGTGGTCTCTTTAAGGTTGCAACTGAGGTGACCGTTCAATGCCTCGTCTTTTTTTTTTAAAGGGTTTAATGTTAAGGGCACGATTTAAAAATAAGCTCAAAGGGTAAGTGAACTCCTTTTTCAGCTCAATTCCAACTCCGTAATTGAAGACCATGCGTTTGAGCTGAGAGTTATTATTATTTGTGAGAAGGTGGGGTCATTGAGGATGAGTCACTGTCCCATGGTGACGGCCGATACAAACTTTGTTCTTTTCGTCTGTTGTACTGCGTTATTCAGCTAGCTAGTGCTCATCTTGTTGCGAATGGTTGTTTAAATGAGCAATGTGTAAATAAATGACTATACCGCAATGTCATTCTATAATACAAGTTTTACATAAAAGAGCTATGGTTTGAGCCTGGTCCAAATCTTGACTTAAATGCACAAAGTTTTATAAACGTTTGGTAAGAGGCTATCTACTCCTACATGTTTAAAACTTTTGTGTAAGTCTGAACAGCAGTGTAGAAAAAAGTGTGAAAATAAATTATCTAGCAGAAGTTGGCCATTGAAAGCGTGTTGGCCTTCCCTTGAGGGCAAGTATTAAGGGTGTGTGTGTGTGTGTGTGTGTTACAGGATGCAGCAGCTGGATGAGGAGAACAGTGAGCTGAGGTCATGTGTTCCCTGCCTGAGAGCCAACATAGAGAGACTGGAGGAGGTACACACCAGAGCAAACGGACACAAGCAATGACACACACACACACACACACACACACACACACACACACACACACACACACACACACACACACACACACACACACACACACACACACACACACACACACACACACACACACACACACACACACACACAAATACTAACACCAGCAGACACACACACACACATAAATACTGAGACACACACAAATACTGAGGCGCGCGTGCGCATACAAATAAACACTAACACTCACTACTACAAACAAATTAACACTTATACACACTACCACACAGACACACATGAACACTACTACACACCCATGAACAATTCTACGAGCAAACAAACCGTATCACCCATCAACACAAACAGCCACATGTTTGACCCCCGGCCCTCCGTATCTCCCCAGGAGAAGCAGAGGAGTCAGGACGAGCTGGAGGAGGTGCGGAGCGGCTGATCGAGGAGCAGGAGACGCGCAGGAATAATGTCAGACAAGCTGAGCCACGAGCGCCACCTCAGCCAGAAGGAGAAGGAGAGCACGCAGGAGGTGCCCCTACAACACATGCGCACACACACACACACGCCATAGTATGTTATATTATAAGGGACCCAGCCAAATCTGTCTTTTTCTTGTCCTCTGAAATCGAACCCGTCCCGTCTTAAAGTCGCTACCGAGAAAATGCTTCTTATTCAGTTTGAGCTGAAATGCACTTCCTGTCCTATTAAGTTACCCACACCACGATCAAAGGTACTTTGTGAGGCCTGTCTAGCAATCCAAAATGTCTAGTAGAAGCGGAAACATGAGCAGAAGCACGTCCCCTGTGCTAACTTTGACAGCAGAAATGACTGCACAGATAGAGGTTGGAAGGTAATTCTGTATAAAGTCAACATTTTGTCCATTCAACACGGGATCTCGAGGCCACCTCGTCCTCTGACTATATTAAATGGGCTTGCTCAGTAAAGCTGTGTTTTAGTCTGATTGTGTAGTAGTCTGACAGGATTGTGTGTGTGTTTTGTAATCTTTACTCTCGCTATGTATACTAATGGGTGTGTGTGTGTGTGTGTGTGCAGCTGATCGAGGACCTGCGCAAGCAGCTGGAACACCTGCAGCTGTACAAGCTGGAGGCGGAGGGCCGGAGGGGGCGGCTCCCCAGCGCCGGGCTGCAGGAGTACCACACACGCACCCGGGAGGCGGAGCTGGAGCACGAGGTCAAGCGCCTTAAACAGGTAGACGCACGCACACACGCGCACACACCTACACACACACACACCTCCATGCATATAAATACACACGCATGCATACATACATACAGACACATGTAGACACACATACATGAATATAAATACACACTATCGTGGACATAGACACTCTAACACAGACACAATAGTCCTATTCATGGAGCCACCCATACATGAACAGAAACCAACAAATGTTGAGGATATTGAAGTTAGCAGTCAGTCAGGCAGGAAGGTACGGTGGAATTAATTAGTTTGTTGTCTCCTCGGCTCGGTTTCCAGGACAACCGCAGCCTGAAGGAGCAGAACGACGAGCTGAACGGACAGATCATCAACCTCAGCATCCAGGGAGCCAAGAACCTCATGACCGCGCCCTTCTCTGACTCACTCGCTGCAGAGATCAACTCCGTCTCCCGTGGAGAGGTAGGCTGCCCCCCCCCTTTCTGTCTCACACCCTCTAGAACCTTCCCATGCTCTTCCCATCTTTCTTAATGTGTCTTTGATGCACCATTGTTGTTTTTAGCATTTAACCTGAATCGTATCTCAACGCTGTATAATCGCCTGTGTGTCTGTGTGTGTATGTATGTTTGTTCCTTTGTATGCATGTTTGTCCCTGTGTGTGTGTGTGTGTGTGTGTGTGTGTGTGTGTGTGTGTGTGTGTGTGTGTGTCTGTGTCCCTGTGTGTGTGTGTGTGTCTAGCTGATGGAGGCGGTCCACAAGCAGGAGGAGATCAACTACCGTCTACAGGACTACATCGACAAGATCATCGTAGCCATCATGGAGTGCAACCCCTCCATCCTGGAGGTCAAGTACTGACCCTGTCGGCCCCGGGCTCGGCCCGCAGCCTGCTTAACAATGGTCGCATTGCAAATTGTATTTCAGACACTGTCTGCTGGTGTTGGTGATGAAGAATAAGCTATTTTGTTTCAAAATCCCTGGAATATGAGTGTGTGAGAGTTGTGTGTGTGTGTGTGTGTGTATGTGTGTGTGTGTGTGTGTCGGTTCCGTGAGCTCGCCGTTCTGAAGGCAAGCCAGCTGTCCCGTGTTCCTGTATTGACGTCATGTCCTGGTTCTAAAGGGGCGCATCGTTCTGCTGTCCGACCCCATGAAGACCTTTACCTCCAGGTCTAAAGTCAGCCCGCCTCCTTTCAACAAACAACCACGAATCCCCACGATTGGCCCAGAGGTAGAATATCTGATCCCAGCGTGCTGCTGGTCCCCTGGGGTGGTGGGGCTGGGGAGGGTCCCCTAAACAGGGCTGAGAGATGAGTCCTCTGATGCGCTGGCCAGGAGACCCACCCCAAGCAGGTCTCTGTTGGTCTGCAGCGCCCCCCAATGAAGGATAGGGGGCGTTTCCATGATCCACAAGGACACCCGAGTGTGTGTGTGTGTGTGTGTGTGTGTGTGTGTGTGTGTGTGTGTGTGTGTGTGTGTGTGTGTGTGTGTGTGTGTGTGTGTGTGTGTGTGTGTGTGTGTGTGTGTGTGTGTGTGTGTGTGTGTGTGTGTGTGTGTGCAGTGTTTTCTTATTATTTTCCTCTTTTTGTTGTTTGCTCAAAGGCTTTGACAGGGTCTGGTGAAGTAATAAGTTATAGTGAAGGACCCAGGTGGCTTATGATCCTGCTCCTTTCTGTGCATTTGTTTTGCTATGACACGAGTCCTGGGCCTCCGGTGGGCTGGACACCAAGACTTCATTTCCCATCATGCCCTGCATTCCCAGGCGCTAGCAGTAACCCAACCATGAACTAACTGTAAAATAACTTAAATTATATTTCCAAGTGGTGTAAGAATGTATAAAGAGGGGGTGATTTAATAGCGAGCGCCTATGTCAAGTTTAATGACGGGAACAGAGGTTGAGTCTGGGAAGTGTAGTTTTTATTTTCTAGAACAGCCCACCTGATCTCCAGTGTTCTCCTGAGTGAAAGTGTCAGAGAGTTCATTGAGCCACCGTGGGGAGAACAATACTGATAATTTATGTTCATAAGGTTATTGATGTTTATGAAGTTTCACAATCAAATGTACTTTGCACTCTGAATTTATTACAAGTGTGTTTTGATTTGTCTAAAAGGGGACACATCTTGCAAGGGGTCAAATGTTAAATTTTAAACAGGGAAATGGACTAAAAGAGGCTCAGAACGCAGCGAGACTGGACGGCACCACAGCTGTGCTGACACAGAAACACACAAATACTGGCTTCTGTCTGAAACACTCTGCCAGAGTATTTCCCTCTCCTTCATCACTGTGCTGTTGTCTCCGGGGGCCGATGAACTGGTGGGGATGTGCTGGTATTATTATGGGAGGCCAGCCCACTAAAGGACATGATGAGAAGGACTACCTAAAGCCACACTTGGCTTGCAATAACTCCACCAGAGCCCTGGATCAGACCAGAGCGGGCCCAGCTACACCAGGGATGAGGAGGAACAGGAACCTTCATGACTCCGGCTTGTTTCCATCACCCCTTCTGGAGGGAGAGAAGGATCCTTATTAGGACTTTGGACTTAAAAAATAACTTGTCTTTGACAGAAGGTGAACGCTATCCGCAGCCTCGTCTCTGGACTGTACACGGAGGTCTCCACACCATTGGAGCGGGGGAGATCGTTTCCATACTGCCTGAAGCTCTTCACCGTCACTGCATTCAACGTTGTTTTGTTTTCACCAAATCTCGCCTGTCGAGCCCACCTGTAAATCTCTACCGTTGCTCGCCTGTACAGCTCACCTGTGGCTCTGGGGGGGAGAATGCCTTGGCTTCAAAGGACTTGTACATGTATAGTTTTCTACCCGTCTGTAGATCCTAGGTATTTTTATAGTCGAGGTGATGTAACGGCAGAGTGGTCTTTCTCGTCTCTCGGTGGACAATGGTTGCCTGAATTGTAGCATGTTGTGTGCGCACAAGCTAACAGTTCCATTATCTGTAGTTAACTCACCAAAACACGTATTTAACTCACCAAACTAATCTGTAAATATTCTGTGGTCTTTTTTTCATTTTTGTTTTTGAAGGGTAATACTGAAAGAAAAATCTTCTATGTTTAAAAAAAAACCCTGTTATTGATTTAAGAAGTATTTTCTAGCAAAGTTGTAGTCTATTGGATACATTACAATATATGATGTATGATACTGTTCTGTATGTTGATGTTATCTCGTATGAGTTTGACTTGGGTTGGATATCGCGAATCTTGCTATTATTATTTTCTTGTAGATATGAGCCTTGTCTTCCCTCTGAGGTCACTTCCTGTACGGAGGCCAATCATCTTCAGATGACAAAGATTCCAACATCCAAACTGAGCTTTCCGATTGGTCCGACTCATTTCTTTCTTTTTTTTGAGATCAGGAGAATGAGATGGTAAAAAAAACCACCTATCCCATTCCCACCTTGGTGTCTGCAACACTACGACATTCCCTTCAGGACGACTAAGGCAGTTAACGAGTTCTCTAAAACAGTTAACTAGTTCTGTAACAGTTAACCAGGTATCTCACAGTTAATGAGTTATGTAATAAATGCACTTTAACGAGCACTAACGCCCCCTGCAGAAAGAACCACCAAAGACGGTTTGACTTCTCATCCAATCAGTTTAGCTTTTTTTGATCGGCGATCAACGGACAGCGTTTATGTTTATATTTTTATTTAATGGAACCTGAAGAACTGGCCCGCTAGTCTCAACACTGAACCCGTGTCTCGATCCTACCGTCATCAAGAATTAAAAAAACAAACCACGTACTTTGTCTCACAACAGCTCCACGGTGTAAATACCTTTTTCTGAACTTTCTGCTCTCGCGCTCGCAACCGCCGTTCTCGTACACTTGGCTCAAGGGCACTGACATCAAGGCACACAGCAGTGCATGGCTCGGCAGTCGGGACACGGGAGAGATCGGGGGAAGGAATATTGTAGAAAATGAAATTGTAAAGCTGAAGATTATTCTTATTTTGAGAGATACATGTATAAATTATAACAGTATTGGTTACTACTGTATGATATTTTTGAAATACCCGTGGAAGATGTTATCCTTATTAGGCAATTATGGGGGAATTATCATTTTAAGTCGTTGTAAAAAAAAAATACAAGTTGAAGAAAAAGTGAAGTAAGATTAGCAAATAAATGAAATTAAATAAATATGCTGTTTGTGTGGTTTTTGACTATATTTAGAATGTGTTCAAATTAGGGATGTCCCGATACCACTTTTTCACTTCCGATATTGATACCGCAGCTTGGGCTATATGCCGATACCGATATCAGTCAGATACTTTGTTTTACTCTTGAACAAATAATAATAAAATGTATGGAAGCACTTTGCTTTTGATTGCTTATTAGCCACCTAAAACGTCTCACAAAAGAAAAGTTGAATGGCTTAAATCAAGTGATACGAACAGTCTAAATGGAGAAAATAAGATAAACATTCACACCATTTAAAAAATGTCAACTAATAGCTATAGTTATAAGGCTTGAATACATTTTAGATAAAATATAGAACAGCTGAGCTGTTCTGATAGTGTGTGTGTTTTTTCCGCAATAAGGATGGCACTATCTATCGCTACACAAAGACCCATTCAGTTCCATCAGCTTGCGTTGCCACGGTAACCCCATTCTTTATGTCATGTCACCAGGAGTGGTTGTGATTAGCTGATGCAAGCGGTTTGGGACAGGGAAGGAATGGTTTTCATAGTGACATCACAAGTTTGAGTGTCCACCCAGATATATGAAGGATATATGCAGGGAGGCGGGACGTGGGGGTGCTTAGGGTGCTGCAGCACCCCCCCACCCTGGCGGCCTCCGGCTGTAACCGCAAGTGAGAAGGTTTTCTGAAAAAAATCAATACTTTTTTTTTTTTTTTTTGTATAATTTTATCATACAACATGATTTTTCATTAAATTATTGACATCCACCCTTTTTATGATATTTATCATATTATCATTTCCTTTTATTCAGAACATTGTCTGAGTAGGCTGACGTAGGCTATGACGCACAACGCAGAACTGTCGATAGCTGAATATGGTTCTATGCTGATTTTACATAAGCATGTTGGTGTAAAACATCTGTTGTAGTGAACATTCTAAAACTGGTGTAAAATGTTGCTGCCATATTAATAGACACGTTGAATGTTATCGTTATGATTCTGGAATCCCGCACGTAAACTGGTTGGCAAAAAAAGAGCAAAGACGGACGGTTCACTTGACGGAGAAACCGTCACTTTCCTCATATCATACAACTCGTAACTCTGGATGAAAATTAAGGCTTTCTTTTATTGTCACTTTCCTTTTAAACCTTTAGAAATAACCTCCTGAATCCTTGTTATAACGCTGTGTATAATCCCAGACCGCAACAGCTTGTCGGCATGTTGTTAGTGTGTGAAATTCAGCACAGTATCAGCCGAGTTGACTCTAATTTCCACATTGTTTACTTGCTAACGTTTGTGAATAACAGTGGCTAGTTGGCAGAACTCTTTTTATACTCCAGTAGAGCGTTTATCAGAGCCCTGAATGTGACGTCACCCGTCATCTCGTCTCTGTAAACAATGGATGTTGCGCAGCATTTATTATGACGTCATTATATAGACTCTCTCTCAGCACCCCCCCCCCCCCCTTGGACTGACTTCCCGCGTCCCTGGAGTTACCCCCTATGTTTTATTCGATACATTTCGACAGTGTTACCCCTTATGGGTTTTTCATGACGACAGATAAAAAACGACAGTTTTTTCTACGTTTCATTTGATAAAAACGACAGTGTTACCCCTTATATTTTATTTGACAAAGACAACAGTGTTACCCCTTGTGTTTTTTTTCATGACGACCAATAAAAAACAACAGTGTTACCCCTTATGTTTTTTTTCATGGCGACCAATAAAAAACAACAGTGTTACCCCTTATGTTTTTTTTCATGGCGACCAATAAAAAACAACAGTGTTACCCCTTATGTTTTTTTTCATGACGACCAATAAAAAACAACTGCGTTACCCCTTATGTTTTTTTTCATGGCGACCAATAAAAAACAACAGTGTTACCCCTTATGTTTTTTTTCATGACGACCAATAAAAAACAACAGTGTTACCCCTTATGTTTTTTTTCATGACGACCAATAAAAAACAACAGTTTTTTCTACGTTTCATTTGATAAAAACGACAGTGTTACCCCTTATATTTTATTTGACAAAGACAACAGTGTTACCCCTTGTGTTTTTTTCATGACGACCAATAAAAAACAACAGTGTTACCCCTTATGTTTTTTTTCATGACGACCAATAAAAAACAACTGCGTTACCCCTTATGTTTTTTTTCATGGCGACCAATAAAAAACAACAGTGTTACCCCTTATGTTTTTTTTCATGACGACCAATAAAAAACAACAGTGTTACCCCTTATGTTTTTTTTCATGACGACCAATAAAAAACAACAGTGTTACCCCTTATGTTTTTTTTCATGACGACCTATAAAAAACAACTGCGTTACCCCTTATGTTTTTTTTCATGACGACCAATAAAAAACAACCGTGTTTCCCCTTATGTTTTTTTTCATGACGACCAATAAAAAACAACAGTGTTTCCCCTTATGTTTTTTTTCATGACGACCAATAAAAAACAGCAGTGTTACCCCTTATGTTTCATTTGACAAAGAGAACAGTGTTACCCCTTATGTTTTTTTTCATGGCGACCAATAAAAAACAACAGTGTTACCCCTTATGTTTTTTTTCATGACGACCAATAAAAAACAACAGTGTTACCCCTTATGTTTTTTTTCATGACGACCAATAAAAAACAACAGTGTTACCCCTTATGTTTCTTTTCATGACGACCAATAAAAAACAACTGCGTTACCCCTTATGTTTTTTTTCATGGCGACCAATAAAAAACAACAGTGTTACCCCTTATGTTTTTTTTCATGACGACCAATAAAAAACAACAGTGTTACCCCTTATGTTTTTTTTCATGACGACCAATAAAAAACAACAGTGTTACCCCTTATGTTTTTTTTCATGACGACCTATAAAAAACAACTGCGTTACCCCTTATGTTTTTTTTCATGACGACCAATAAAAAACAACCGTGTTTCCCCTTATGTTTTTTTCATGACGACCAATAAAAAACAACAGTGTTTCCCCTTATGTTTTTTTCATGACGACCAATAAAAAACAGCAGTGTTACCCCTTATGTTTCATTTGACAAAGAGAACAGTGTTACCCCTTATGTTTTTTTTCATGGCGACCAATAAAAAACAACAGTGTTACCCCTTATGTTTTTTTTCATGACGACCAATAAAAAACAACAGTGTTACCCCTTATGTTTTTTTTCATGACGACCAATAAAAAACAACTGCGTTACCCCTTATGTTTTTTTTCATGACGACCAATAAAAAACAACAGTGTTTCCCCTTATGTTTTTTTTCATGATGACCAATAAAAGACAACAGTGTAACCCCATATGTTTTTTTCATGACGACCAATAAAAAACAACAGTGTTACCCCTTATGTTTTTTTTCATGACGAGCAAAAAAAACAACAGTGTTACCCCTTATGTTTTTTTTCATGACGACCAATAAAAAACAACAGTGTATTATGTTTTTTTTCATGATGACCAATAAAAAACAACAGTGTTACCCATTATGTTTTTTTTCATGACGACCAATAAAAAACAACAGTGTTACCCCTTATGTTTTTTTTCATGACGACCAATAAAAGACAACAGTGTAACCCCATATGTTTTTTTCATGACGACCAATAAAAAACAACGGTGTTACCCCTTATGTTTTTTTTCATGACGACCAATAAAAAACAACAGTGTTACCCCTTATGTTTTTTTTCATGACGACCAATAAAAACCAGCAGTTTTACCCCTTATGTTTTTTTTCATGACGACCAATAAAAAACGACAATGTTACCCCTTGTTTTTTTTTTCATGAAGACCAAAGAAAAACAACAGTGTCACCCCCTATGTTTTATTTGATAAAAATCAACGGTGTAATGATTTTGCAGGGGATTCGAACATTGAGCTGTTTAGAGTGTTAACCTCTGAATTTAACAATGCACCTTCAAGACAACGGATAATGGCATCACAAAGGTTATACTTGACTTTATAATTCGCATGAAATAGAGATAAGAGTCTCCCAACAGATGACATCAACCGCCCTTGACCCCCGGTCTCCAGGGGGTTAGGCAGAGTGCACTCCACTGCACCACGGAGGCGATGACAATACACAATAATCAATCATCGATAAAGAGAATATACATGACATTAAAATGTATGTGTGTTCTATTATTTCCCTTATGTTTTTTTTCATGACGACCAATAAAAAACGACAGTGTTACCGCTTATGTTTCATTTGACAAAGAGAACAGTGTTTCCCCTTATGTTTTTTTTCATGGCGACCAATAAAAAACAATAGTGTTACCCCTTATGTTTTTTTTCATGGCGACCAATAAAAAACAACAGTGTTACCCCTTATGTTTTTTTTCATGACGACCAATAAAAAACAACAGTGTTACCCCTTATGTTTTTTTTCATGACGACCAATAAAAAACGACAGTGTTACCCCTTATGTTTCATTTGACAAAGAGAACAGTGTTACCCCTTATGTTTTTTTTCATGGCGACCAATAAAAAACAACAGTGTTACCCTTTATGTTTTTTTTCATGACGACCAAAGAAAAATGACAGTGTCACCCCTCATGTTTCATTTGATAAAAACGACAGTGTTACCCCTTATGTTTTTTTCATGACGACCAATAAAAGACAACAGTGTTACCCCTTATGCTTTTTTTCATGACGACCAATAAAAAACAACAGTGTTACCCCTTATGTTTTTTTTTCATGACGACCAATAAAAAACGACAGTGTTACCCCTTATGTTTCATTTGACAAAGAGAACAGTGTTACCCCTTATGTTTTTTTTCATGACGACCAAAGAAAAATTACAGTGTCACCCCTCATGTTTCATTTGATAAAAACGACAGTGTTACCCCTTACGTTTTTTTCATGACGACCGATAAAAACCGACATTGTTACCCCCTATGTTTTATTTGATAAATATCGACAGTGTTACCCCTTTTGTATTTTTCATGACGACCAATAAAAGACAACAGTGTTACCCCTTATGTTTTTTTTCATGACGACCAATAAAAAACAACAGTGTTACCCCTTATGTTTTTTTTCATGACGACCAATAAAAAACAACTGCGTTACCCCTTATGTTTTTTTTCATGACGACCAATAAAAAACAACAGTGTTTCCCCTTATGTTTTTTTTCATGATGACCAATAAAAGACAACAGTGTAACCCCATATGTTTTTTTCATGACGACCAATAAAAAACAACAGTGTTACCCCTTATGTTTTTTTTCATGACGACCAATAAAAGACAACAGTGTAACCCCATATGTTTTTTTCATGACGACCAATAAAAACAACAGTGTTACCCCTTATGTTTTTTTTCATGACGACCAATAAAAAACAACAGTGTTACCCCTTATGTTTTTTTTCATGACGACCAATAAAAAACGACAATGTTACCCCTTGTTTTTTTTTTCATGAAGACCAAAGAAAAACAACAGTGTCACCCCCTATGTTTTATTTGATAAAAATCAACGGTGTAATGATTTTGCAGGGGATTCGAACATTGAGCTGTTTAGAGTGTTAACCTCTGAATTTAACAATGCACCTTCAAGACAACGGATAATGGCATCACAAAGGTTATACTTGACTTTATAATTCGCATGAAATAGAGATAAGAGTCTCCCAACAGATGACATCAACCGCCCTTGACCCCCGGTCTCCAGGGGGTTAGGCAGAGTGCACTCCACTGCACCACGGAGGCGATGACAATACACAATAATCAATCATCGATAAAGAGAATATACATGACATTAAAATGTATGTGTGTTCTATTATTTCCCTTATGTTTTTTTTCATGACGACCAATAAAAAACGACAGTGTTACCGCTTATGTTTCATTTGACAAAGAGAACAGTGTTTCCCCTTATGTTTTTTTTCATGGCGACCAATAAAAAACAATAGTGTTACCCCTTATGTTTTTTTTCATGGCGACCAATAAAAAACAACAGTGTTACCCCTTATGTTTTTTTTCATGACGACCAATAAAAAACAACAGTGTTACCCCTTATGTTTTTTTTCATGACGACCAATAAAAAACGACACTGTTACCCCTTGTGTTTTTTTTCATGAAGACCAAAGAAAAACAACAGTGTCACCCCCTATGTTTTATTTGATAAAAATCAACGGTGTTATGATTTTGCAGGTGATTCGAACATTGAGCTGTTTAGAGTGTTAACCTCTGAATTTAACAATGCACCATCAAGACAACGGATAATAGCATCACAAAGGTTATACTTGACTTTATAATTCGCATGAAATAGAGATAAGAGTCTCCCAACAGACGACATCAACCGGACTTGAAGCCCGGTCTCCAGGGGGTTAGGCAGAGTGCACTCCACTGCACCACGGAGGCGATGACAATACACAATAATCAATCATCGATAAAGAGAATATACATGACATTAAAATGTATGTGTGTTCTATTATTTCCCTTATGTTTTTTTTCATGACGACCAATAAAAAACGACAGTGTTACCGCTTATGTTTCATTTGACAAAGAGAACAGTGTTTCCCCTTATGTTTTTTTTCATGGCGACCAATAAAAAACAATAGTGTTACCCCTTATGTTTTTTTTCATGGCGACCAATAAAAAACAACAGTGTTACCCCTTATGTTTTTTTTCATGACGACCAATAAAAAACAACAGTGTTACCCCTTATGTTTTTTTTCATGACGACCAATAAAAAACGACACTGTTACCCCTTGTGTTTTTTTTCATGAAGACCAAAGAAAAACAACAGTGTCACCCCCTATGTTTTATTTGATAAAAATCAACGGTGTTATGATTTTGCAGGTGATTCGAACATTGAGCTGTTTAGAGTGTTAACCTCTGAATTTAACAATGCACCATCAAGACAACGGATAATAGCATCACAAAGGTTATACTTGACTTTATAATTCGCATGAAATAGAGATAAGAGTCTCCCAACAGACGACATCAACCGGACTTGAAGCCCGGTCTCCAGGGGGTTAGGCAGAGTGCACTCCACTGCACCACGGAGGCGATGACAATACACAATAATCAATCATCGATAAAGAGAATATACATGACATTAAAATGTATGTGTGTTCTATTATTTCCCTTATGTTTTTTTTCATGGCGACCAATAAAAAACAACAGTGTTACCCCTTATGTTTTTTTTCATGGCGACCAATAAAAAACAACAGTGTTACCCCTTATGTTTTTTTTCATGACGACCAATAAAAAACAACAGTGTTACCCCTTATGGTTTTTTTTCATGACGACCAATAAAAACCAGCAGTTTTACCCCTTGTGTTTTTTCTCATGAAGACCAAAGAAAAACAACAGTGTCACCCCCTATGTTTTATTTGATAAAAAACGACAGTGTTATGTTTTTGCAGGGGATTCGAACATGAGCTGTTTAGAGGGTTACCCTCTGAACTTAACAATGCACCATCAAGACAACGGGTAAAGTCATCACAAAGGTTATACTTGACTTTATAATTCGCATGAAATAGAGATAAGAGTCTCCCAACAGATGACATCAACCGGACTTGAACACCGGTCTCCAGGGGGTTAGGCAGAGTGCACGCCACTGCACCACGGAGGCGATGACAATACACAATAATCAATCATCGATAAAGAGGATATACATGACATTAAAATGTATGTGTGTTCTATTATTTCCCTTATGTTTTTTTTCATGACGACCAATAAAAAACGACAGTGTTACACTTTATGTTTCATTTGACAAAGAGAACAGTGTTACCCCTTATGTTTTTTTTCATGGCGACCAATAAAAAACAACAGTGTTACCCCTTATGTTTTTTTTCATGGCGACCAATAAAAAACAACAGCGTTACCCCTTATGTTTTTTTTCATGACGACCAATAAAAAACAACAGTGTTACCCCTTATGGTTTTTTTCATGACGACCAAAGAAAAATGACAGTGTCACCCCTCATGTTTCATTTGATAAAAACGACAGTGTTACCCCTTATGTTTTTTTTCATGGTGACCAATAAAAAACAACGGTGTTACCCCTTATGTTTTTTTTCATGACGACCAAAGAAAAATGACAGTGTCACCCCTCATGTTTCATTTGATAAAAACGACAGTGTTACCCCTTATGTTTTTTTCATGACGACCGATAAAAAACGACATTGTTACCCCCTATGTTTTATTTGATAAATATCGACAGTGTTACCCCTTTTGTATTTTTCATGACGACCAATAAAAGACAACAGTGTTACCCCTTATGTTTTTTTTCATGACGACCAATAAAAAACACCAGTGTTACACCTTATGTTTTTTTCATGACGACCAATAAAAAACAACAGTGTTACCCCTTATGTTTTTTTTCATGACGACCAATAAAAAACAACAGTGTTACCCCTTATGTTTTTTTTCATGACGACCAATAAAAAACAACAGTGTTTCCCCTTATGTTTTTTTTCATGACGACCAATAAAAAACAGCAGTGTTACCCCTTATGTTTTTTTTCATGACGACCAATAAAAAACAACAGTGTTACCCCTTATGTTTTTTTTCATGACGACCAATAAAAAACAACAGTGTTACCCCTTATGGTTTTTTTCATGACGACCAATAAAAAACAACAGTGTTTCCCCTTATGTTTTTTTTCATGACGACCAATAAAAAACAACAGTGTTACCCCTTATGTTTTTTTTCATGACGACCAATAAAAAACAACAGTGTTACCCCTTATGGTTTTTTTCATGACGACCAAAGAAAAATGACAGTGTCACCCCTCATGTTTCATTTGATAAAAACGACAGTGTTACCCCCTATGTTTTAATTGATAAATATCGACAGTGTTACCCCTTATGTTTTTTTCATGACGACCGATAAAAAACGACATTGTTACCCCTCACGTTTCATTTGATAAAAACGACAGTGTTACCCCTCATGTTTCATTTGATTAAAACGACAGTGTTACCCCTTGTGTCTTTTTCCATGACGACCAAAGAAAAACAACAGTTTTGCCCCCTATGTTTTATTTGATAAATATCGACAGTGTTACCCCTTTTGTATTTTTCATGACGACCAATAAAAGACAACAGTGTTACCTCTTATGTTTTTTTTCATGACGACCAATAAAAAACAACAGTGTTTCCCCTTATGTTTTGTTTCATGACGACCAATAAAAAACAGCAGAGTTACCCCTTATGTTTTTTTTCATGACGACCAATAAAAAACAACAGTGTTACCCCTTATGTTTTTTTTCATGACGACCAATAAAAAACGATAGTTACGTATGTAACTACGGTTCTATGAATTCCGGATGACCGCCAGAGGCGGTGCTTTAGCACTGGATGTTCCATCTCGCGCATGCGCAGGTCGAGTAATTATACCAAAAAAGTCACCTGTGACACCTGGGTGACCCGAGAAAGTCTATATATTCCGGAGTCACTCGAGGTTCTGTTCCAACTGGATCTTCTCGCGGATCTGAGAAGTCTGAGTGACAGAGAACTCTGGCGGTCATCCGGAATTCATAGAACCGTAGTTACATACGTAACTATCGTTCTATTTCATTCCTACTGACCGCCAGAGGCGGTGCTTTAGCACTGGATGACTAATACCAAAAAGGTCACGAAGAGTGCTCACTTCAATCAAGGGCTCGAAGCCGCCGACAGGACAGCCGTCGCCACAGGATGAGGAGCAGCGACATTAACCCTGTAGTATCGGGCAAACGTACATGATGAGGACCATGTAGCCGCGGAGCAAATGTCCTGAAGTGGAACCCCCTTCAAGGCAGCCCATGAAGTAGCCATACTCCTGGTAGAGTGGCACTTAACGGCCAAGGGCATAGGGAGCCCCTGCGCCCTATAGGCATTCAAGATCACATCCACAACCCAGTGGGAGAGTCTCTGTTTCGATAGGGCAGCCCCCTTCCTGCAGCCCCCGTAACAGACAAAGAGGTTATCCGTCTTACGCAAGCTGGTTGTCGCTTCAACATATGCCCTAAGCGCCCGCACCGGGCACAACAGGTCTGACACTCTTTCTGCACCCCCTGGAGAGCCTGGGGGATTGAAAGCAGCCAACTCGATTGATTGGTTTACATGATGGGGAGACAATCGTTTGGGTAGGAAGGATGGGTTCGGCCAGAGCACCACTCCTGACCCATCTGCGTGCCAGCGCAAACACGCCTGGCTTACTGACAAGGCATGGAGTTCACCGACCCGTTTTGCAGTTGCAATGGCAAGGAGAAATGCCGTCTTCATGGACAGCCGCGTCAGGTCTGCCTGACTTAGTGGCTCAAATGGGGGTAGACATAAGGACCTCAGAGCTACTTTCAGGTCCCATGATGGTGCCCTCAGGGATCGCGGCGGTTGAAGCCTCTGGGCTCCCTTCAGAAACTGCCTGATTAGGTAGTGGGACCCTACCATCTGGTTATCCACCCTTGCGTGTGTGGCTGAGATCGCGGCCATATAAACACGCAGGGTAGACGCAGCTCTTCTGTTGTCCAACACAGACTGCAGGAAGTGTAGTATCACTACCACTGAGCAGGTCTCCGGGACTTCGCCCCGCGCCACGCACCACTGTGAAAACAACTTCCACCTGTTTGCATAGAGCAACCTAGTGGAGGGTGCCCTTGAACTAAAAATAGTACGGACCACTGACTGGTCGCAAGACCTCAGCAGTGGGTCCTGGCTCTCAGGGGCCACACGCACAGCCGCAGGCGGCCAGGATTCGTGTGCCATATGCGTCCGCCTACCTGAGACAGAAGGTCCCGTCTCTCTGGGAGGCACCAAGGCTCTCCGTTGAGGAGTTTCAGTAATGGTGGGAACCATGGCCTTCCTGGCCAATGTGGAGCCACCAGAAGTAGGCTGTGACAGCCACGCTGGACCCTGTCCAGCGTTGCCAGTAAAAGGGGAATTGGGGGAAATGCATAAAGCAGGCTGTCTGGCCAAGCATGAGCCAGAGCGTCCTGCCCTAGGGGACTGGTCCTCTCCGTCAAGGAGAACCAAAGGGGACAGTGGGTGGTCTCTTCGGAAGCAAAGAGATCCGCCACTGCCCTGCCATACCTGTCCCAAATCATCCCCACCACCTCCGGATGGAGTCTCCACTCTCCGGGGGGTGGCCCTTGGCGAGAGAGAAGGTCTGCCGCTGTGTTCCGGACACCTGGAACATGGACAGCCCTCAGGCTTAGAAAATGGGGGAACGCCCACCGAAGGAGCCCTTGCGTGACCCGCAGGCTCTGCCTCGATCTGGTGCCCCCCTGATGGTTGACGTGGTAAACTGTGGAGGTGTTGTCTGTCCGGACAAGAACATGTCGGTCCCTCAGAACTGGAAGGAAGTGCCTGAGAGCTAAGAACACCGCAAGGAGTTCCAGCACATTTATATGCTCCAGTCTCTGCTGGGCATCCCACTGGCCTCTGACAGTCCTGCACTGCCATACTGCACCCCAGCCGGAAAGGGAGGCGTCCGTCTCCACAACCTCCCGCCGGGAAGCTATCCTCCCTAAGGGCGACCCCGCAATCAGGTATGCCCTCTCTCTCCAGGGTCTGAGGGCCCGAAGGCACCGCCCAGACACCCTGACCATCTTGTGTCTCTGCCACTTGGGGTCCAAGTGGAGACCATTCACCCAGATCTGAAGGGGACGCAATTCCAGAAGGCCTAGTGGGACCACCATGGATGCTGAGGTCAGCAGACCTATCAGTCGAAGGAAGAGGCTGTATTCCAGCAACTTCCCCCGCCTGAAGCGCTGTAGCAGCTGCAGAATGGTAGCTACGCGCTTTGGAGAGAGGCAGGCTCGCATGGCCACCGAGTCGAGCACCAGCCCCAGATAGCTCACAACCCGACAAGGTGTAAGGTTGCTCTTGGTAAAATTGACCATAAGGCCAAGCCGGTCCACATGGCTGAGGAGAGTGGCTGTGTCCCTGACCGCCTGCTCCCGAGTTGGGGAAATGACCAACCAGTCGTCCAGGTATGGCAGTATCGCCATACCTGTGGCCTGTAATGGTGACAGGGCTGCTGCTACACACCGTGTAAATATACGCGGGGCCAGAGACAGCCCGAACGGAAGAACCCTGAACTGGTAAACCTTGCCCAGAAAAGCAAAGCGGAGGAACCGCCTGTGACGTTGGGCAATAGGGACGTGAAAGTAAGCGTCTTTCAGGTCTATTGATACGAACCAGTCCCCCTGAGCGATAGCCTGGAGGACGTCCGCAACACGCAGCATGTGGAAGGGAAGAACCTTGAGGAACTGATTCAGCCCTCTCAAGTCCAGAATGGGGCGAAACCCGCCATCCTTCTTCGGTACCAGAAAGTAGGTTGAGTAGAACCCATCGAGCTGTTCTTGTGGTTCTACTACTTCGATGGCACCCTTCCCAAGGAGGGTGGCTACTTCCTGTCTCAGGACCAGGGATCTGTCGGGATTGGTGACCACGGTAACCTTGATCCCGCTGAAAGTTGGGGGCCGGCGTCGGAATTGTAGTGTGTACCCGTTGGATAGCGTGGACACTATCCAAGGGTCTGTGGTCTGCTCTTGCCAGTAGCTCAAGTGCTGCTGAGAAAAGCGTCCGACGACCGGCCCTTGGACTTCAGTACCTACCCCCCCTGCCCCTAGGGGCCCTGGGGGGGCGGCGACTGGGCGCCGAACCTCTTGGCGCCTGAAATGCCACCCGTGGCGCAGAGCTACGGCGCTGGTCAGCCCGTGCTGAGAAGTGCTGGCCCCTCGATTGTCCACCTGAACGTGGTTGAGAGCTATTGGCACGGGGTACCGCAGAGGCCCCCGGCCTAGAATGGAGCAGAGGTGCACGCCGTAAGCTAGCAAACTGCTGGCTAGCCTGGCCTACCTGTACACTTCGCTCCAGGGCCTGAAGAGCAGCTGGCCCAAATGTCTGGCCTGGGACTACTGGAAGAGAGCGGAGGGTCCGTCGACACACCTCCGAAAGCGGTGACTGCGCCAGCCAAACCTGGCGGCGCGCCAACGTAACAGTTGACATTAACCTGCCTAGCTCCCTAGTCATGTAAGCAAAGGTTTGCAGTGAAGCATCACTGAGGGTCTGTGCTGAAGGATCAGCACCTGACCCACGTATAGTCTGAGACAGCGCCAGAACGATGTGAGAGAGCGAATTCCCAAGACGTCCCACACGGGCAGCAATGTTATAACTCCTGGTAAGGAGGTCATCTGTAATCCGGCACTGGGGCCGAGGGCAGCGCGCATCGGTTCTCAGAGCCTCGTCCGGGGAGACAACCAGGGACGCTATAGCAGGCTCAATCGGAGCTAACCGGTCCAAGCCATAAGAATCAGCATTGGCCATAGTTGCCAGACCTCTACTATCACTAGTGTGATGGGAGAGAGCCCTTGAATCTGGCCAGCATCTATGAAGCTCTGCGATGTACGGCTCAGAGGGGGGCAAAGAGAAAACGGAAGGTTGAGCGGCCTGTGGAAAAAAGGCGTTCACATGTGCAGATGAAACAGGAGCTTCATCCAACCCCAGTGTTGCCAGGGCCATTCGCACGGCTGGTCTAACAGTGTCGCAGCCGGACACTGACCCTCTAGCCGAGCCGCCCAGAGACCCTTGAGAGAACGCCTGAGAGGCAAGGGACGCTTGCTCTTCCTCCTCTGCAAAAAGGCTACAGGACGCAGCTGTAGACAGCATGTCATCCTCTGTATAAGTGGGTTGCGCAGCCGCAGGGGCCGCGGCTGGTACACCCTGAGCTGGTTGGAGGTTCTGTAGGAGGGTTTTAATCTGAGCAACCTCATCCGAGAGCTTATTCACTTGGTTTGCCAAGTTTTCGACCTTACGGGACTTCCCGGGGGGTCCCCCAGCTGCCGAGGCACGGCGCCTGGTGCCACTAGGACCAAGACCCGAAGGGGGCAACCCTGGTCTGCCCTCCACCTCAGCCAACCTAGCTAGCCTCAGTGCATGAGGCATGAAACTACAGTTCATGCACGGGTTATCCGACACTGCTTCCCTGAGGTGTTCAACCCCGAGACACGCAGGGCACTGGTCATGGCCATCCTCCGCCTGCAGGGAGGCCATGCAGGTGACACAACTATGGGCGCTTAGCATGTCGGCAAATTGCAAGCAAATTAATCAGTAGGCTAGGCAATCGAGCTTTAGGCGAGAGCACCCGAGCAACGACGCGACACCCCGACAATAACAGTGACGGCAAGCTACAGGCGAGAGCACCCGAGCGACGCGACACCCCGACAATAACAGTGACGGCAAGCCTTGGAAACCCAAGCAGCCCACTGGAGAGCAAATTAATACAGGCTAGGCAATCGAGTTCTAGGCGAGAGCACCCAAACAACGACGCGACAGCCCGACAATAACAGTGACGGCGAGCTACAGGCGAGAGCACCCGAGCGACGCGACCCTCCGACAATAACAGTGACGGCGAGCTACAGGCGAGAGCACCCGAGCGACGCGACCCTCCGACAATAACAGTGACGGCGAGCTACAGGCGAGAGCACCCGAGCGACGCGACACTTGACTCCGACAATAACAGTGACGGCGAGCCTTGGAAACCCAAGCAGCCCACTGGAGAGCAAATTAACACAGGCTAGGCAATCGAGCTTTAGGCGAGAGCACCCGAGCAACGACGCGACACCCCGGCAACAACACAGTGACGGCGAGCCTTGGTAATCCAAGCAGCGCACCGGAGAGCAATCAGCGCAGGCTAGGCAATCAAGCTACAGGCGAGAGCACCCGAGCAATAATGCGCCCGACGATAGAGTGACGGCGCCAGGAAAATACAGTGACGGCTTTTTGAAAACCAAGCCACTCACTGGCGATTAATTAAAGAGCGCAACTGGCTAAATAAATACAGTGACGGCGGCTTGGACCCCAAGCCGCGCACTGGCGCATACAAATGAGCAACCGGGCTTAGGCGAACGCACCCGAGAAACGGTGCGAGACCGAAAGAATAACACGGCGACTGAAAACTAGCCGCCAATTAATGCTCTAAGCAAATTAAAGCAAAGGGTAGAAAGGTGAAATCGGCTGCCGCGCTAGCCGACGGATAGTCGACTACGCGTAGCCTACACACTTTACTCACCCCTGCCGATATCAAACTAATTGCGAGTCGCAGCCCTTGGTGGACGAAGTTAAATCGAGGCACCAACCCTTGGGTTACAAGGCTACTTGCGACAAGCTAATATGGTATCTCTTACAACAAACAATGTTTGTGTGTCCTGCTAGTACGCTACCGCGAGAAAATAGAAGGAACAGAACCTCGGGTGACTCCGGAATATATAGACTTTCTCGGGTCACCCAGGTGTCACAGGTGACTTTTTTGGTATAATTACTCGACCTGCGCATGCGCGAGATGGAACATCCAGTGCTAAAGCACCGCCTCTGGCGGTCAGTAGGAATGAAATAGAACAACAGTGTTACCCAGGGACGCGGGAAGTGGGGGTGCTTAGGGTGCTGCAGCGGCCCCTGGCTGTAACTGCAAGTGAGACCATTTTCTGAACAAATCAATATATATATATATTTTTTTGTATAATTTTATCATACAACATGATTTTTCATTAAATTATTGACATCCACCCTTTGTATGATATTTATCATATTATCGGTACCATGCTGATTTTACATAAGCATGTTGGTGTTCAACATCTGTTGTAGTGAACATTCTGGTGTAAAATGTTGCTGCCATATTAATAGACGTTGAATGTTATCGTTTTGATTCTTGAATTCCGCACGTAAACTGGTTGGCTTGTACCAGCCAATCACACCTACATCTGGTGTCATGACATGAGTCCTTTAAACCGGGGACAAAATAGACATTGCTACCTATCAGCCAATCAGCATCCTCCCGATACGTATGTTTGCTGAGAATTGGCAAGCAAACCTACTGACTGGCCATCTAAATAAAGTCTGCACCCCTGTGCAGCCCATGCAATCTGGGCCCATCAGAGAAGAGTTCCCATTTTGAATGCTATCTTTTGAGACTTAAAGAAGGTATTTTAGATTGACCCCCACGTTCTATTATCTAACATATCCAATTTAAATTTTTCTGAACGATCTATCCTGTAGATGAAATCTTATCTTCCAATAAAAAGCAATGTGTTTCTGTTGACGCCACCAAATCTCGTTATCTAGACCCCCCTGCAGGGTCCCACAAGGCTATTCCTGCACCAATTCCGATTATATCAATGACCTACCTACTCCTGTCACGAAAACAAGAATAATTTATGTTGATGCATTCATTTGCAAACGTGCAAAGGACATCCAAGAAGCCTCCGTAATTATTACATCTGCAATGATCCATCTTTGGGACTGTATTACTGAATTTAATTTCTCTTATTGCATACCAATATTTTGTTTGCAAAACAAGTGTTCCTGAGAGGGGCGGCGCTTAGTAAATTAGTTCAAATATAGGGGTCACAGATTCTACCTGAACCTTTTAAGTCACCCGAATGAGGAATCAAACACCATAACATTTTATTTATATAATTGTAGGCAAATCCGGGCCTTTCTGAATGTTAATAATGCCAAGATGTGTTTTCTACTAAGTACTTTTTTCAACATCGTGTGGTGTTTACTAACTGGTCACTTTAAGATGTAACTCATGATAAAAATTTAACTTTTGTAAGCTTTGCGAATTGAGTTTAAGAATTCAATACTAATATGAGTGTTTTATGTATAAGGCTCTGCCTGTCCTCGCCCCATCTACTTTAAATTATAAACAGAGGGCTGACAGCGTCACCGGCACCTGCGCCACCACTAGAGGGGGCTATGAGGTGCCATTTAGGCACATCACATTTTGGGTAACCGTGCTGTCAGTACAGGGAAGTTGATTTATTGATGTTGATTGATCCCCATCCCTATCAAATGAACAAAAAAGTCGGTAAATGAAAGAATTTTATTCATTGCTTGTGTGTATTATCATGTGGTACAATACGTACATAACATCACAACGTCAGGTGCGCACCGCACGGTACTCGACTTCCAACACAACCCGGCCTCTTTTGGTAAACGACTGCGCACGTGTGCGACCCCCACTCTAACTGAACAGCTTGTCCCACACCTCGATCTTCATGATGGCGCGGCCCAGCGGCGACATGGTGGCCTTGACGTCGAGGTTACGGCCGCTGAAGGTGATCCCCGTACCGTTGCATTCTGCGCGGACGAAGCCCTTCTGCTCCTTGTCGTAGTACATCTCCTTGTACAGCTTCTCGTCGCACTCCGTGGCCTTAGGGTACACGCCCAAGGCGAACCAGTTCTTGTACATGTTGTTGTCGTAGGGCACAGAGAACATGACGGCCACCTTCTCGCCGGAGTCCCTGTGGTCGCGGTGGTACAGGTCGTAGGTCATCACGCCCACGGCGCCGCAGGCCGCCCCCCCTTCCTTGGTGAAGTTGCAGACCTCGGTCTTCAGTGGGCGAACCGTGGGCTGGGGGGGGCTATGGGTTTTGCCACTCTCCAAGAACACCCTTTCCGAGAGAGATAATAATTTTATTTAGTGTTAACTGTGATGAACTTTTATGCAAAGCAATTTAACGGGAATCGTCATCATAGAGCCGGTAGGGTATGTCTACTATGCTGCGGACGTTGGGGATCGAACTCAGTAACTTTTCAGCCAAACCACTACCCAATCCCTTACCCGTCACGTGACAGTGAAATACATGTGCATTTGGAGGCATTGAGTTTCGGTAATCATTTAAAAGTCACAACTGCATTGGATTTAAATGCTACACTTTTGGTTTTAAATTGCCGGTTTAGAAGGTCGGTTGACTACTGCAGAGAACACTAGTTGAATGGAGAGGAGTGGCAATTGGCAACCACAGAGGGGCGCCACGGTATCATGCTGCTGTCAGCCTTAAGAAACACGGCAGTATCCAGTCCTAATTCTGGGCTTCAGTGAAAAGAATGAGCTGTTTCTTCACATTGATAATTAGAGTGCACCGTTCTACTTTTATAACAATCTATTATCATGATGATTGCCTACGGCTAGTCTACACAGAGACAAACTTACTTGGGGTCGATCAGGCAGTATGCTTGGGTGAGATTCGTGATCTCGATGGTGACATTTCTGCGGCTTTTCATGTTAGCCGCCACGGCATCAGCTGATTCAGGCATGGTATTGTCTCTACAGTAGGCTTATCTCTATAGAGAGAACAGAGATTGGTAGAGGAAGCAACACACAGTTCTGGTCTAAACGTTATCACACCTGCCAATTATCAACGCTAACACAACTTATAATTATTACACAGTTTAAGTCAGACAGTAATTCTTACTGGCCAATGTTAAAAGTCAGAAGAGTGCATTGCAAGCAATAAACAAAGCAAATACATTTGTTGCACATGAAGCATGCAAGTTCTTCCTCGCTGTATGACTTGTGGACGTTTTCAGCTTACCTTTCTGGAGCAACTGGTGTTCTTCCCTTGACTGCCTCACGGTCTGAAAGCAATTGTTCCCTCATCGCAGATCACCCTTGTCGTGGAATGCTTAGACACCACACCCCTAGAACCAGAGCCTCTCTCTCCACCCTGTGACCACACCCTACCTGTCCCTCCCCTCTCTCCGGTTTTGTCTCACCAGTTGCCCACGTTCTGACTCACCTGTGACCCACCTTGGTACATCCTCGCTGGAGGCCCTAGGTATGTACAGAACGTGAATGTCAACATGCCTGAGCCATTGTGCGGAGCCAGAAGATTAGTTGGCTAACGTTTGGGGTGCCCCACCTTTTGTCTGTCTGCTTTGGAACAGGTACGTCCACTCCATTGAATAGAGAGGAAAATGTGAGTTATATGTGCTACCTGCACCTCAAGGTTTATGTCATGAAGGGAAAATCAGTCAACCCTGACCCAAACAGTATTCCTGTTTGGTGGCCATTGTAACAAAACAAGGTGTGTTTATTTTCAGACCAAGATGCTAATCCGGGGATACACATGGACACTCAAGCAAGGTTTCTTTTCCTCTAGTTTTTATTTGTTAAAAAGCACCAGCGGTGTGAAGTAACAACAGATAAGACTTCCCAGAGGACATCTTTATTCAGTATAAGCAGGACCTCGCCACTCTGCCACCTCTCACATCTTATCGTAGACCTCCAGTTTGACGATGGCCCGCCCTTCACTGGACATGGTCCCGCGCACGTCCAGCATGCGGCCCGTGTACTTCACACCGGAGCCGTCCGCCTCGTGCCGCAGGAAGTTGGTGAAGTCCTTCTCGTAGTACATGTGCTTGTAGAGCTTCTCGTCGACCTCCCGCGTGTGCTCGAAGATGCCCAGGCCCAGCCAGTTCTTGTAGACGTTGTCGTCATAGGGCACGGAGAACATCAGCGCCATCAGCTCGTTGCAGTGGCGCTTGCGCATGTCGAAGAGCTCGTAGGTGAGCACGCCCACGGCGCCCGTGGCCGTGTTGTCGTCCTTGGTGAAGGAGCACACCTCCGTCAGGCCGGTGCGCACCGTGGGCTGGGGGGGGCTGAAGCAGAAGCCGCTCTCCATGAACACCCTGGAAGACAGCGAGGGTTGAGGGGGGGGGGGGGGGGATACACTGTCAGTGTGACAACCACGAATGACGGGAAACAACGGGAATGACTTACTGGCTAAACTACGAGATTCACCATCTTGTAATTTAGCACATGCCTCATCCAAAAAGTCTGATTGTGAATTCAGCCAAAGTAGGCAGACTGCTAATGAAAAAAGAACTATTTTGAGCATGGTTAAGAGGAGTAGAGTAAGATGGAGGTATAAAGTAGTAAGATGGTGGCGTGAAGCAGGTAAAGGTGCAGACGTACTTGGGGTTGACCAGGCAGAAGGAGCT